>NC_133666.1:199249754-199549754 GCF_037893015.1 Macrotis lagotis | reverse complement strand
CACTAGATTCAACCAATTCTTTCCATTTAAAAGCTGTATTTTTCTGGTTTCACATCAGCAGTACTCAAATTTCATTAGAACAATGACTTCAAATCGCTCCACATCCACCAGCATTCAAATAAAACCTACAAACAATTCACTGTATCCAATGTTCATAATGTTTACTGCACTTAATGTGAACCTAAAACCTTTTCTAAATTCAGATAATAAATACCTCAAAAACTTTGCCTCAATATACCTAGAGGTATGTTTCCACAATAGCTCTAGTGTTAATGAAAATTGCTTCAGCCGTTTTTTCGATACCACTGCTTTAAAAATAGTCAAATACATTTTTCTATGACAGAACCTTATCTCATTCCAAATAAAACTAGATATTTTGAAATTGAAAAGAAAGTTTTTAGTTTTATACTGAGATATATGTGCTATCAATACCTGAATGATTCACATTTAAAATTTTGTGGGTTTTTTAAAAAAAATTTTGTAAACAAATGATCAGTGAAATAATGCAACACTTTAAATTTCAGAAAATGGCATTCAGTTTTCCAACTTCCTGCTGCAGATACATTGCATGATCAATCTATATAGGATTAATACAAGTTCATGCTTTTCATGTTATGATGAAACGTTAAAGAAATCCAATTTAGAATGGTTTAAGCATAAATATAATAATCCTTGAATGTGACCAAACCTGTGATAAAACACCAGTTTAGACTGTGTTTCTCTTGAGATTTAATGTCGTACAGTGGTCCATCCATCTTCATCAGTCCCATTTTTGTTTCGACGAATAGAATCTCGGGATTCTCGATCTTTTTCTTTTCTCCATGAACCCCCGTCTCCTTTTCACCTTCTCTTTCTAGGTCTCTTGAAAGAGCAGGGGGAGGAATTTGCCGAGTGGTCTCCCGATCTTCAGCCCGCTCATCTTTTTTTCCCTCAGTATGTCTCCAGGAGCTTGTTTCTTCACGTTCACTCCTGAGGGGTCTTCTGTCTCTATCATCTCGTTGATCTCTTAAGTCTCTTCCTCCTCGATCATCTCTGTCACGTCCGGTCATCTCTATCCCATTCATCCGGGCGATTTGAATCTCTCCGACTAGACACTTCCTCAGCTGGTCTTCTCCATCCAGTCTCATCTCTAGGTCGCCTGAAACGATCTTCATGAACCCCCACTCCTTTCATGTTCTTTATCATTTTCTTCACGATCTTGATCTCTATCCTGTTCTTTGTCTGGATCCCATTCACGATCTTCTGATGGCCTAGACTCTCGAGGTGGAGCCCAGCTTTCCTCTCTTGTTTTCTCTCTCTCTCTCTCTCTCTCTCTCTCTCTCTCTCTCTCTCTCTCTCTCCAACCACCTGGTTTGCCAACTGGTCTCCAAAGACCAAGTCTTGAATCTTCACCACACCTGGGAATTGAGTCATCTTCACTTCGTCTAGAGAGCCTATCATCATCCAAATTACGCCAAGTTCCCCTATCATCTTCTCCAAGCCAGGGAATTCTATCATCATCTGCATTTCTCCGAGGTCCTCTATCATCATCTAAGACATGCCTTGGAGCCCTATCATCATCCAGGCCATGCCTAGGACCCCTATCATCATCTGCGTTGCACCAGGATGACTTTTCCTCATCAACACCATGCCTAGGTCCTCTATCAATTCCACGTCTTGGACCTCTGTCCTCTTCGGATGTTCTCCAGCTTCCTCTATCATCATCTAGTCCTCGCCTAGGTGGTCTATCATCATCTGCAGAACGCCATGTTCCCCTATATTCATCCAGACGTCGTCTGGGAGGTCGATCATCCTCTGTTGTACGCCAAATTCGGTCATCATCAGTCCCACAACAAGGGAATCTGTCATCATCAGCACCACTCTAAGGGGCCTATCACCATCCATGCCATGTTGGGGAATGCGTTCTTCATCTGTACTTGAAGAGTCTTTCTCTTCATCATCTCCAGCACGTGTTGGACGGTCCTCATCTCTTCTAACTGACCTCTCCGCATCACGACCTTTTCCCCGCCGCCATTCCTAAGTTTTATTCTTTTGCCAATTTATCACTATTACTTCTTTTAAAGAAAGATTTTATTTATTTTGAGTTTTACAATATTTCCCCCATTCTTTCTTTCATGCTCCACCCCCCCCCCCCGCGAGAATGCATTTTGTTACTCTTTACATGGTTTGCATACTATACATTGATCTAAGTTGAATGTAATGAGAGAGAAATCATATCCTTAAGGAAGAAAAATAAAGTATAGGAGAGAGCAAAATTACACAATAAGATAATGGTTTCTTTTTCCTAAATTGAAGGTCTGGTCTTTGCTCTTTGTTCAAACTCCACAATTCTTTCTCTGGTTTCAGATGGAATTCTCCATCCCAGATAGCCCCACATTGTCCCTGATTTTTGCAGGGAAGGAATGAGCAAGTCCATCAAGGATGATCATCACTCCCAGGTTACTGTTAGGGTATACAGTGTTCTTCTGGTTGTTCTCATCTCACTCAGCATCAGTTCATGCAAATCCTTCCATGCTTCTCTGAATCCCCATTCCTCCTGGTTTCTAATAGCATAGTAGTGTTCCATCTTATACACATACCACAGTTTGTTAAGTCATTCTCCAATTTAAGGACATTCATGTATTTTCTGATTCTTTGCCATCACAAACAGGACTGCTATGAATATTTTTGTACAAGTGATGTTTATATCCTTTTTCATAATGTCTTCAGGATATAGATCCAGTTGTGGTATTGCTGGATCAAAGGAAATGCACATTTTTGTTGCCCTTTGCGCATTCTAGCTTTCTCTCCGTAAATGTTGGATGGATTCACAGCTCCACCAACAAAGTATTAGTGTCCCAGATTTCCCAAATCCTTTCAACATGGATCATTGTATTTTTTTGGTCGTGTTGGCCAGTCTGAGAGGTGTGAGGAGGTATCTCAGAGAAACTTGAATGTGCATTTCTCTAATAAGTAAATATTTAGAGCAATTTTTCATATGACTATGATTTATCTTTGTTTTAGTCATTTGTAAATTGATTTTGCATATCAGCTGACCATTTGTCAATTGGGGAATGACTTGTTTTTTATAAATTTGACTCAGTTATCTGTATATTTTAGAAATGTGTCCTGTGTCAGAAATACTAATTATACAAATTGTTTCCCAATTGACTACATTTCTTTTGATCTTGGCTAGTGTGGTTTTCTCTGTGCAAAAGCTTTTTAATATAATGTAATCAAAATTACCAAGATCATTTTTAATGATGTTCTCCATTTTTTCCTTGCTCAATTACTGCTTCCCTGTTTCCATTTGGATCTTATCTATCTTGGAATAGGGTGTGAGGTGTTGGTCTAATCTAAGTTTCTTCAAAACTAAATTCCAATTTTTCCAACAGTTAATATTGAAGAGAGAAAGTTTTTATCACAATAGCTGGATTCTTTGGGTTTATCAAATAGCATATACTATGAGCATTTCCTGCTATTGCACCTAGTATATTATCCTGATCCACCACTTTATTTCTTAGCCAATATCAGATAGTTTTGATGAATGACGCTATTATAATATAATTTTAGATCTGATAAGCCTAATCTACCTTCTTGTGTACTTTTTTCATTGAATGTCTGGAAATTCTTCACTTTTTCTATACACATTTACTTACAACTGTTTCTAACTTGTTAAAGTGATTTTTTTTTTGGAATTTTTATTGGTAAGGCATTGAACAGGTAGTTCAGTTTTGGTAGAATTTTCATTATTATTATATTAACTTCACCTATCCATGAACAGTTGATGTTTGAACAGTTATTTAAATCTGTTTCAATTTGCATGACAAGTGTTTTGTAATTGTTTTTAAAAAGTTTTTGAGTCTGCCTAGGCAGGTCGAATCCCAGGTATTTTATATTGTTTGAGGTTATTTTGAATGAGATTTCTTGGTTTTGAATTTATTTTTATTAAAGATATTATTTGAATTTCACAATTTTCTCCCCAATCTTACTTCCCTTCCCCACCCCCACAATAGTAGTGTTCCATCATATACACATACCACAATCTGTCAGTCTTTACTTTGTTTCCATGTTGTACCTTGATCCAAATTGGGTGTGATAAGAGAGAGATCATATCCTTAAAGAAGTGACAAGAAGTCTAAGAAGTAACAAGATCAGACAATAAGATGTCTGTTTTTTTCTAAATTAAAGGGAATAGTCCCTGAACTTTGTTCCAACTCCAGAGCTCCTTAACTGGATACAGATGGCACCCTCCTTTGTTGACAGCCCCAAATTGTTACCGATTGTTGCACTGATAGAATGACCAAGTCCTTCAAGGTTAATCATCACTCCCATGTTGCTATTAGTGTGTACAGTGTTTTTCTGATTCTGCTCATCTCACTCAGCATCAGTTCATGGAAATCCCTCCACGCTTCCCTGAAATCCCATCCCTCCTGGTTTCTAATAGAACATTAGTGTTCCATGAAATACATATGCCACAGTATACTAAGCCATTCCCAAATTGAAGAACATTGACTTGATTCCCAATTCTTTGCCACGACAAACAGGGCTGCTATAAATATTTTTGTACAATTAATGATTTTATCCTTTTTCATCATCTCTTCAGGATATAGACCCAGTAGTGGTGTGTCTGAGTCAAAGGGTATGCACATTTTTGTTGCCCTTTGGGTTTAGTTCCAAATAGCTCTCCAGAAGGTTTGGATGAGTTCACAGCTCCAACAACAGTGTACTAGTGTCCCAGATTTCCCACAACCCTTTCAAAAAGGATCATTATCCTTTCTGGTCATGTTGGACAATCTGAGAGGTGGGAGGTGATACCTCAGAGAAGCTTTAATCTGTATTTCTCTAATAATTAATGATTTAGAGCAATTTTTCATATGGCTATGGATTGCTTTGATCTCCCCATCTGTAAATTGGGGATTAAATAAACTTCATAATATATTTTAAAATATCCTCTCCCCAAATCTTTTAATTCTTCTGATATTTTTTAGTTCAGTCTCTGTTCAGATGTTCTGAGTCTAAAGAAAATATAGTCTGGCCTCAATCATTGTTCTCGTGAATAAGTAGTATAGTTTTCTTGGAACAAGATTTTTAGTCTGTCTCTGTTTCTATCTGTGTGCATGTATTTCTCTGTGCCTCTCTGTTTCTCTTTCCACCTCTCTCTGGCTATCTCTTTGACTGTCCTCTAGTCTCTCCTCTCTGTTCTCTTTCTTACTATGTTTAGAGGATGATGATCACATATTTCATCCACAGTGTAGGTTCTATGAACTGAATTAGGACAAAAGAACATCCCACTCAAATGCATTTTTATCAAAGCTCTGAGAAATATAAACTTACAATCATTTTTTCTTTCTGTTTCCTTTATCATTTTCATTTTCAGCTCAAAACATAAATCACCATAAGATAGAGAGTCTAAGTAGTGTGATCTTGGAACGAGAATTATCACCAAGAAATTGCAGTTAGTCAATTAAGTAGGGAAGATCTGAGAAACTAATATGCCTGGGACCCAATTTAAAAGGAAATTTTGGATTTGTAACTTAGAACTCTGCTTATCTATGAGCCTAAACCCCATTTTTTTCTGCAATGACTGAGATGGTAGAGATTGAGGGCCAGGAAATTCAATTTTTCTTTTTGGGGAATAAGTTTGTATCTTTTCAATTATACCTTTAAAATAAATATTTCTTTATAAAAGACAATTTGCCTGTTGATAATTAAATAGAATTTGAATAAAGCGTGCCCCACTTCTGCAATTGGAGAAACACCATCAAGGGAAATTAAATCACTCGACTTCAATACATATACATTTGTGAGTCCAGTTAAGGGTATTGGCAAACCCACGGGGAATGGTAAAATTTAACAGTAATTAAAGAGAGAAAAATAGAATTCATTATTTGATTTATCACTATTTTTTCAGCTAATATTATTATATTAATTTTACTCTCAATGTAAACGTGGGAAGCTCTGCAAAATTCTACTCTAATGCTTGTTTGGTATGTGCAAATAACTTCAAATATTTTTGCAATTTAGGAGCAGATTACAGCCCTGGAAATTCCTACCATAAAGGAAAGCTTATAAATGGATCCTCTTTTTTTCAAAGATCAGCAACTGAATAGCATCCTCTTCCAATGGTTTAGCTAGTAAAAGAGAAATTCATGAAAAACAGCAAAATATTATAAAAATGGAAAATGTCCCCTAAACTCTGTAGTGTACTTTAAAAGTAATTGTTGTAGAATAGGAGAAAGGAAGTAAGAATGTTCTAAGTTGGCTGCAAATTATCTATAATCAGTGATTGTAGCTCATTTCTTTAAATATGATGAATTGCCTAATGGTCAAAGAAAAATATCTTGTCCAATGACAAAAGTACTGATGTACAAGTGGAAGAACTAAATGTCATGAAGAATATTTAATTTTCTGTAATGATACAAGAAGTTAAAGTAAGTTTTAACTAAATAAATAGTGTCTCACTAATAATGCTTGTAGAGTTAAAGAAAGACAATGGTTGAAGCAGTAAATTGGATGATTCCTTTGGAGGCTAGATCATCTTGTTTTGTTTTGAAGTTGAAATGAGCAAAGTAAATGAACAAAATTAATAAATTTAATTGAAATGAATATGATTTAAGCTTATATAAAGAATCTATTATTGTAGAGGAAGGGAAAAACACTATTGTTGGAAACACATCAATATAAACTTCTTTCATATGCAATTATTGCATTACTATTACTATCAATGCTTTTTGTCATTTACGTATTGCTTTCCTTAGGAATTTAGATACTGTGTGATTTGATGTGATATATCTGTCTGTCTGTCTATCTATCTATCTATCTATCTGTCTATTGTTACTTGGTTAGAGTGACACCACCAATTTCCATCAGTGGCAACACTTGAAGCCTAGATCTTATTTTCCCTATTTTAGTTCTATCTAGTATACCAATAACACCTCATTAAATAGATTTGAAATTGTTTAAAAAATAGAAAAAATAAATCTGTGCAATAGACCAGACACACATTGTCAAATAAATTTAAAAAACCTATAAAAAACAAATCAATACACACATTATGGGGGAAGAATTTTATATTCAACTAGAACTTCCAAAGAAAACTGAAAAGTAATTTCATAGTAATTAAGTTTTGAACAATAGTTTACACCAAATACCAGAATAAACTAAATGGATAAGTAAAATAAAGACAAACTGTCACATAAAGAGTTTAAGAGAAAGGTTATGCTTTGACAACTTAAGTTTGGAATGTAATTTGGAAGCAAGTTTCAGATAAAGAAGAAAATAGCTAATTTTTGTCGTGAATTTAATCAGTGATGAAAAATAAATTTATCTATATAAGAATGTAGTGATCTGATGGATTGCTTTTTTCCTAGAAGCATATTTCTTCCTGAGGAGACTGATATGTACAAATTTAGTGAATTTATGCAGGATCCAATATCCAAGATAGAGTAATTGAGTTAGGGAACTTGATATTGTACAGATCTTAATGTAGAATGAAATCTGGAATCAATCCTTACTGAATCATATCACATAAATAAGCATTTATTGCAAGAAGAGGCAAAAAGATGGCAATTCCAGAAGATTATGCAGCTTGTAAAAAACAATGAATTATACATATGTGTTTAAAATTTCTGTGGTGAACAATAAATGGTAGGACAAGTATTAAAAAATCAAAGCATGTATCTTGGGGGGAAATGAGGGTACTATAGAAGTCAATCTTGATTTATCAGATCTGTGCAAACTCACCCCAGGATAATTAATATTTTTATGTTGTGAGTATGAGATGGTGATAGAAGCTTGATGCTACATGGGAAGCATTGGAAATGTAACAACTAGGCAAGAATTTTTTCAATCTTTATAATAGCTAGATTTAGTGTACTCCAATTTCTTATCAGCTGCTAAATTTTGCACTCAGAATCTTCAGTAGGACTGGATTTTGGATATCCTTATCTGAGACGATTTATCATATATTCCCTTCCATTAAATAACTATTTTAATAGCCTGGAAATTGTTTGTATAGCAGAAGGATAGCAGGCATGCCTGGAGAACAGCCTGAAAAGACACAATTGGACAGTTTTTTGAAATTGTCAACTGTATCTAAAACAACTGTTTTTCCAACTTTTCAAAAAGTCACTTTTTAATATTTGTACTGATATTCATATGTTAACATTCTCTCTTCAGTGTCCTTCCATGGAATGAGAGTTGTGTTAGATGAAAGTCAAGATTTAAACTCTAGACAACACAGATATATTTGAGGAGGCGAATAGGGTAACTAACGGTTCTTTTTTTTTCTCTTTTAAATTTATTTTTTATTCTCATTTTGTACAAATATTTTTTTACATTAATAAAATATTCTTGTTTACAAGTAAACAAAATACCCCTCCTCCCCCATGAACATAGATAGACTTGATTGGGCGAAAAAAGTAAAGAGTAGAGAAAAAAATTCTCTCCATTTCTATTTTGCCCTCTGCTTCTAGAATATCAGGGCATTTTTTTTCTGTAGTAATTCTTTGAAAATGATGTCAAGGCTCTTTTCCTGATCATGACTTTCAGGTATTCCAATAATTTTTAAATTATCTTTCCTAAGTCTGTTTTCCATATCAGTTGTTTTTTTCAATGAGATATTTCACATTTTCTTCTAATTTTTCATTTTTTTGTTTTGAAGTATTGATTCCTGATTTCTGTTAAAATCATCAATCTCCCTGAATTCTATTCTTTGTCTGAAGGATTTGTTCTCCTCAGAGAGTTTTCTTATCTCTTTTTCCATCTGGCCAATTTTGATTTTCAAAGCATTCTTCTCCTCAATAACTTGTTGAACTGTTTTATCCATTTGGCCTAAGCTGGTTTTTACCATGCTATTTTCTTCAGCATTTTTTTGGATTTCCTTGACTAAGCTGCTGACTTCATTTCTTGTTTTTCCTGCATCTCTCTCCTTTCTTTTCCCAGTTTTTCTTCCAACTCCCTCATTTGATTTTCAAAGTCTTTTTTGAGCTCTGTCATAGCCTGAGCCCAATTTCTGTTTTTCTTGGAGTCTTTGGATGCAGGAGCTTGTGCTTCCACATCTTCAGACTGAGTATTTTGGTCCTTCTTGGGCTCATTTGCAAAATATTTCTCAATAGTCTTCTTTTTGTTTCTCTGCTTGCTCATTTTCCCAGCCTGGGCCTGGTTTGTGGTGTTTCTTGAGCTATTGGGACACTCCCACAAGGGTCTCAGTGTGTGAGGCTCTGTCCTCCCCCCTAGTCTGTGAATGACCATAAGCACCTCTCTCTGCCACGGGGCTGAGGTGGGGGGGGCCCTGCTGTTCTATGGGGGGGCCTAGACTGCTATCAGGATCGGAATGTGGTCAGAGCCCCGGAGTCCTGTTCCAGAGGCAGAGGACAGAGCTCTGCAGTCTCTCTTCACTCCCTTCCCTCAGCTCAATGGGCTCATGCCTTGGGGGCTCCTGCTTACCAGATCCACCTGCTTCTGTTTCCTGGATCAGGGCTGGGGAAAGACCATGCTGCTTGCTGTGTGCCCTGAGGGCTGGGCTCCAAGTGCTTGCTCTGCCAGAGGTCCCCTGCTGTTCCCCCACTTTGTGCCCGGTGCTCCTCGGGGTACAGCTCAAGAGACTCCCCTGCTGCTGTGAGCTGAGACTCCCAGCGCCCTGGGCCTGCCTCCTGAGGCTGATGTTCTTTGGCTCTGGCAGGCCACCCCTCTGGTGGGCCGCCTCTCCAATCCCAGGGAGCTGCTCATTTCCAGGTTACCTTGAGTAGGAGAACTGCCTCACTGGGACCCTATGAGGGTTCTGTCTCTCTAAAGTTTAGTTAGAGTCCTTAGCTGATGAATTTTATCAGAGAGATCCTAAGACTTGATCCCTTCTTGTCGCCATCTTGGCTCTGCCTCCCTAAGGGTTCTTAGTATAGCATAGAATGCACTCTAGTTCATTTCCATTTCATACTTGATCAGTCTGGAGAATTAACTTATTGGTAATCACCTAGAATCTTACTCTTCATGAGTTTCTAGTTTGTATAACTTAAATTTTTCTGACTAAAATGGATTACTCTATTTAAGTTATTTGAAGTTTTAATCCAGGTTGAGCTAATGACACCAGTAGTTTTCTCAACATGGAGCTCTTTATAAGATTTTTGCCAGTTTTACCCTGACTCTGGAAATGTAGAAATGTCATCTTAAATGAAGTTAGCACAACACTTTGCTGTTATTATTGTTGCTTGTGATCCCATGATTAAACTCAGGTCTTCAGAGAAGAGAAATAGTTAGGAGGCCATTTCAATGTTCCTGGTAAAAGATAATGAGTACCTGAATTCATATGTTATCTTTTTGAGTGGAAAGGAGGAAATCTATGTGACAGACAGTATGGATGTAGAAATAATAAGATGTAGCAACTGTTGAATATGTAGAATGAGTTAGGAGTGAGTGGTTGAGACTGACATAAGAAAATTGTGAATATAGGTGACAAAAAGTATGATGATGCCCCTAATAGTAATAAGAAAATTCCAAAGAGCAATAGATTTTCAGAATTTAGTTTATAGATCATAGCATTTTCTTGAATATGGAGTTAATATTGTCAGACTTATTAAAGAAGCTCATTTTGACAGCTTATTGCAATAAGGAGTGGAGAGAAGAGAGATTTTTGCTGAAAACAAACCATTGACTCCAAAAACTAGTTAGTTGATTATATAAACAAATAAGCTATATATTCATATATTGTATATATATATATATGTATTAATATGTATATAAACTTTAGTCATCTGTATAGAAATAATAAATGAGTTCAAGAAAACTAATTAAAACCTGAAGTGAGAGAATATATGAAGAAAAGAGATGCTATCCCTGGTCAAAGATCTTGAACACAGCACCAGTTATGTTCATCATGTAAATGAAGATATAACAGAAGAAACTAAAGAAAAGAATGAATTGAAAGACAAGAGGAAAGTATCAAAAAACCTAGAGAGGGGAGAGTATATAAGTATATTAAGAGTATGTAAGTGTATATATAAAAATGATAAACTTTCAGTATTATAAAATGTTTCAGCCGATTCATGAAGTATGAAAACTGGGAAAATTCTTTTAGATTTTAAAATTGAAGAATCATTGGTAACTTTTTAGCAGAAGTTTTAATTGAAAGATATGGTCAGAAACCTAATGCTTAGTAGTTGCTAGAAGAAGGGAAAAATACTGAGCGTAGACAGAATTTAAAAGTTTAGTTGGGTTAAGGATATCCAGGGCTACAGATAGATGGATGATAGGAACTATTATGATTATTTTAGTATTTCTTTTGTTTTGTTTGGAAATGGTGATTAGAGAATGTAAGGAACAGGAAAGGAACAAGACAGCAGGAAGAGATTAAAGTTAGACTGGCTATAATAGTAGAAAAAAAGCTGGAGAACAAAGGAAGTAAAAGTCATTGGTTCAGGTAGATGAAATGGTACTGCAAAGGTCAGTAAATAATCAAACAGGAAAAAACTAAGTAAATAATTCTTTAGACAAATATGTGTTATAAAATTTGGAAAAAATTATTCCTAGACATAATCCATAAATGTATGCATTTTGAACAGATACTGCAAGTAAACAATAAGCTGAGTCTGAAATTGAACAGGGGGGAGAGTAATAAGACAGATTTCGTTTTTAGGTTTTTGCAAGGCAATGGGGTTAAGTGGCTTGCCCAAGGTCACACAGCTAGGTAATTATTAAGTGTGTGAGGTTGGATTTGAACTCAGGTACTGCTGACTCCAGGGCTGGTTCTCTATCCACTGAAACCACCTAGCCATCCCACGACAGATTATTTTTAAGGAACTTTAAAGGGCTTTTCACAATCTTTAGGAATGAAGGAGTGAAAAGGCATATATTTTCTAGTGAAACTGTACAAGTGAAAGTGATAGAATACCAAAATATCTAAATAAATTGATGTTGAGGGTCATCTATAGTAGGTTTGACTAAACTGTAACACACTAAAAATGTGGTTTAAATCTTTCATAGCATGTCATCAGATAAGTATAGGATCTAAAGGAATTATGGACACATCCCACTATAAATGGTCAAGTTATAATGAGAGAATAAATTGTCAAACTATAAGATATATCGGTGTCTAAATAAAACCTGGAATTCTCCAAGGATGTTTGATAAATACTGCCCCTGCCAAGGTGGATATTGAAGAAAATAGATAAGTAAATTATTCCCTATATCATTAGGCATACCCATATCCATTAGATCAGTTTAACAAAGTATCAGAATAATGACTTACTAAGATGAGGTACTCAGAAAAACATGAAAAATTAGAAAACAGGAAAAGAAAATAATTTCTAAATAATGACTGGCAATTGAAATAAAACACTGAAAGGTAACTACTGAAATTCAGTGTAAACACAAATATGATTCCAAAGAAAAAATGGGGAAAAATTAACCTCCTTTAAGCAGAGAGGAACAAAACATTTTGGTACATAATTAATATGTCAATAAATTTTGCCTAACTTTATTTTTTTTCCTGAAACAGAGGAATTCTATATGAGTTCAGGTAAGAGTTGGCCTACATTGGAATATATTATTTCCATGTGAAAAACAAAAATCCAAAAGATATACCATATAAGTAAAAACCTGAAGCAATGAATATTTGTCCAAATGCTATTGAATTCCTTAAGTAAACAACAGAGTTTCATTCCCTTTTTTTCTAAATTAGTTATTTGCTGTACAGTATGTTAAAACAGCCTTCATCAGGTGAAATTTTCCCAGCATGGACAATATAAAAGTGGTTTGCTTATGTGGAAATATAATATGAAAATGTTTGTATATTTTGGAGAAAGCAAAGAATTCATTCCAGGACCTTAAACTAAAGCATTTTTCCCCAGAACAAAGCAATCCCAGTTGCCATAGAGAGTGCTGACATTCAGTTTCTCAGCAATCAAAATAGGAACTGAATTGCAAGTAGTACTATTTCTAGTGGTGCATAACTTCAGGCAAAAGTAATAGTACTCTGGTGAGATTTCAGAGACTTCTATATGTGGTTGTCTCACAGAAGACCTGACTTGAGGGTTGGATGTTAGCCAGTTGAGAAACATTTTTTTAAGTATTTCACCCCACATACTAAATTGTTACAAGGGCAAGGAGTACAGGAAGTCTGCTTCAATTATATTTTAAACTATATAGACTATGATAAAGTCCACTTAGAAGCAAGGATAAATCAAATATAAATGTAAATCTTAGCAGTGTAGAAACAAAAATTTTTTTTATGCTCTTTTCACCCTCCTGGAATAAGCAACATTTGGGAAACAATAGCACTATTAACAAGATGGAAGTACCCCCTAGGAAGACTTCAGACAAAGAGAAGATCCAACATTTGATCAATGTTTGCTATGTAATAAACATGGTAGCAAATAGCAGATAGGGTTTGCAAATTAATTATCTATATTCTCTGGAAAAATTGAATTTTTCAGTCTGAACAAGACTGCATAATTTCGTAGCTCCATGTTTTGATTCCCAGGTTCTTTTTCCCTACCACCATGTCCATCACAGTCTATCTCCATCTTTAGGCAGGCTTCGTTCATAAATTTTGGTCTGATACTTTATCTTTAACATTGTTAAGAAGGAACTTAAAACCCTTACCCTTAATACCTTAGTAATAAAGGGTTAAGTAGACAGACAGTATAAATACTTCTTATTTTACTTTACCAAGTAAAATTCCAACTACTTATCCAGACTTACTCTCTTAGGAGGAGTTGACAGTCTGGTTGAACTGCTGAAATCTATTAGATACAAGAAACACAAGGCCACCCATCTCCTTTCCACTCACAAGGTCTAAAGAAGTTAGCACATTAACTAATGTAGTCTCCAGGGTTGCCTTTTCCTGTGTCACGACAAATGTATAATACTTGTAGTTTCCTCATTGAATGGAAAGCAAACATTAGTGGCAATAAATTAGATGTGACACTAAAGAGGACAGACAATTCCCTTTGCTCTGTGTTGTGGTGTTTTTGCCTTCTTGGTGAAGATTTAATCATTAAAAAAACTAAGCTAAACTTTAATGAAATTGTAAACCCTGTTCTTGTTGTGCTTTATAAGAGGGCACAAGGTACTTGAAACTGAATTACTTTCCATAAAATCTTTTTTTTATCAAACTTTTTTGGTCTTATGCTTTGTTGCATTGGTTTCAATCCTTTTTTCCAGTTCTCACCAAGAGCAAACTGATTTCTAAGAACAAATAAGAAATATCAATATAGAAGATTTCTACTTTTGTGGGAAAGATCGATATTTGAAAGATGAAGTAAACTAGAAAGAATAATTTGTAACTTCATATTAAGTTAGAAAAAATAAATGGTACACAATTGTTTCTTCCTGTATAATATCTCTATTATATTTCCACTACTTTCCTCTGAAATTGATACCATCTTCATGAAAGCCCTTATAATTCAGATGAAGATTATTGCAAGGGCAATAATATCTTGACTCCTTCAATTTTTGCTCCATTTACTTGCTAAAGTTAATTCTCCAAAGTACAGCTCAACTCACCCCTCTACTAAGAAAACTTTAGGGGTTGCTTATCACCTACAGAATCAAACTTAAAATTCTCTTTTGCATTCAAAACCCTTCATCACCTGTTTTCTCTTCCTTATTAGTCTTCTTAAACCATCCTTCCTCAGAGTGCCCTGATGATCTAGAGATAGTGAATTTTTTGTAGTTATTTGTTCAAGAAACACCATCTTCCAACTCTGAATGCTTTCTCTGATTATCCCCCAGCCCAGCAAATTGTTTCTGCTCATCATCATTTCAACGATTGTCTGGCTTCCTTCATGTTGCACCTAAAGATTCATCTTCTATGAAGATGCTATATTAGATGCAATGCATCTATGTCCCAATCTTCCCACAACCTTCCCCAATATTGATCATTTTCCTTTTTTCTCATACTTGCTAAACTAATAGGAGTTAGATGATACCTCATTGTTTTAATTTGTATTTCTCTATTCAATAATTATTTGGAGCATTTTCATATGATTATATATAACTTTAATTTCTTCATTTGAAAACTGTTTGTCCATCTCCTTTGACCATTTTTCAATATTCTCTCTATATTTTAGAAATGATACCTTTATCTGGACTCCTGCTTGTAAAGATTATTTCCCAGCTTTCTGCTTTCCTTCTAAATTTGGCAGCATTGATTTCATTAGTGCAAAACCTTTTTAATTTAATATAGTCAAAATCATTCATTTTGCAGTTTATAATGTGCTCTAATTCTTGTTTGGACATAAATTTATTTCTTTTCCAAAGATCAGATAGAGTATTTTTGGTCTATTAATTTATCTATGGTATTGCTCTTTATGTCTAAATCCTGAACCAGGGTTAAGCAGAGTTCTGCCTTCATGTATTTTTCCAAAGCGTTCCAAAGAGTTTATAGAATTGGAACCAATTGTATCTTAAATGTTTGATAGAATTCACTTGTGAATCTATCTGGCCCAAAATATTTTTTCCTTAGGGAGTTAAATAATGGCTTGTTGAATTTCTTTTTCTGAGATAAGGTTATTTAGGTTTTTTAATTTCCTCTTCATTTAATCTGGACCACATATTTTTGTAAATATTCATCCATTTTACTTAGATTGTCAAATTTATTGGCATAGAGTTGATCAAAATAATTCCTAATTATTACTTTAATTTCATACTCATTTGTGGTGAGTTCAACTTTTCCATTTATGATACTAGCAATTTGGTTTTCTTCTTTCTTTTTTTAAATCAAATTGATCAGTCTTATCAATTTTCTTACTTTTTCATAAAACACGCTCTTGCTTTTTTATTAGTTCAATAGATTTCTTGCTTTTGATGTAATTAATTTTTCATCTAATTTTTAGAATTTCTAATTGGGTATTTAAATTAGGAGTTTTTGATTTATTCTTTCTCTAATTTTTTAAATTTGGATATTTAGACCATTGATTTCCTCTTTCTCCAATTAATTCATGTAAGTATTTAAAGATATAATATATCCCCTGATAATGACCTTTAGTGTATCCCATAGATTTTGGTATGTTGTATCATTATTGTCATTATCTCGGGTGAAATAATTAATGCTTTCTATAAGTTGTTGCTTGATCCACTCATTCATTAAATTGAGGTTATTTAGTTCTCAATTAGGTCTGGGTCTGTATCTCCCTGGCCCAGTATTGAATATGATTTTTATTTCATTAAGATCTGAGAAAGATGTATTCACTCTTTCTGCCTATCTTCAATTGATCATTAGTTTCTTATGTCCTAGTACCTGATCAATGTTTGTGTAAGTGCCGTGTACTGCAAAAAATATTATATTCCTCTCCATCCCCATTCAATTTCCTCCATAGATCTATCATATCTAGGTTTTCTAACAATATATTTACCTCCTTAACTTCCTTCTTGTTTATTTTGTTTCAGTTTATCTAAATCTGAGTATGGGAGGTTGAGGTCTCCCACTATTAGAGTTTTTATATCTATTTGTTTCTTTAGCTCTTTCAACTTCTTGTCTAAGAATTTGGATTCTGTCCCATTGGGTGCATGCACATTTAGTATTGAAATTACTTTATTTTCTATGGTACCTTTTAGGAGAATATCATTTCTTTACTTATCCCTTTTAACACTATCTATTTTTTCAACTTCTTTTTCTGAGATAAGGATTTCTAATTTTGCTTTTTTCACTTCAGCTGGAGCAAAATATATTTTTCTGCAATGTTTTCCCTTTATATCTATCTCTTTGCTTCATATGAGTGTCTTGTAAGCAGCCTACTGTAGTATTATCATTTTAAATCTTCTTTGCTATCTGATTATGTTTTAAAATAGAGTTCATCCCATTCACTTTCAAAGTCATAATTGCTAATTCTTTATTTATTGTCCTCCATGTTATCTTCTCTCTTTGTATTTTTCCTCTTTTTTCATTTTATCCATATTCCTCAGTGTTGGGTTTCTGAATACCACCACCATCAGTGTTTTCACCCTCTTATATCAACTCCCTCCATTCTTTTTTCCTTTTGCCCTCTTGCCCTTCTACCCTTCCTTCTGTTTATTCCCCTTTTTCTCATGCTCCCCAACCCCCTTCCCTTTTTCTCTTTTCCCCTTTTAATGCTTGAAACATAAGTTTCTTAAGTTTACTAAGTGTGTCTAAGTTAACTTTAAGCCAATTCTGATGAGCTGAAGATTCAGGTGGTTTTCACCTCCTCCCTTCTTTCCCTCAGTTACAATAAGTCTTTTGCACCTCTTGATGTAATAAGATATACCCCATTCAGTCTCCCTCTAGTCATTTCTCCTTACTGACCTCCTTTTTAAGGAGATATTGCTGTCATATCATTTGATCTGTGTCACAGAAAAGTCTGAGTGTCTATCACTTCTGGCTATGTCTATTATCTTTGATAAATCTCAAGAGATATGAGGCTCATTCTCCCAAGTGGTTATATTGCCAGTTTTATCTTATTGGATAGAAGTTTTTTTAAACCTATTCATGTGTCTCTTGAGCCTCCTGCTTTATGTCCAAATTTTCTATTTAGCACTGATCTTTTCATCATGGAATCTTGGAAATCTCCCCTTTCATTAAATGTCCCTCTTTCTCCCTCGAAGAGAAGACTCAGGCTTTCTGGGTAGTGGATACTTCGCTGCATTCCAAGCTCCCTTGCTCTTCAGGATATCTCATTCCAGACCCTTTGATCACTTAATGTTGCTGTGGTGAGGTTCTGTGTAATCCTTAAATGTGGTTCCTTAGTATTTAATTTTTTTCTTTCTGGCTGCTTGTAGGATTTTTTTCTTTTATCAGATGTTTTTGGAATTTGGCACAACCTTCCGTGGTGTTTCCATTTTAGGATTTTTTTCCCAGAGAGGATTGATGGATTCTTTCAATAGTTATTATACCCTCTGGTTCCATGATATCAGGGCTATTTTCCATCACTAAATCTTGTAATATTAAGTCCAAGTTTTTTTCTCTTATATGTTTTTAGGAAGGCCAATAATTTTCAGATTCTTCTATCTTGATCTGATGTCAATGTCAGTGGTTTTGCTGATAAGGTATTTTACTTTTTTTCTACTTTTTCAATCTTCTGATTTTGAAAAATGGGTGCAAGGGTATTTGTTTTCTGTTCTAGGTTGTCTTCCTTAGTTTCATGTGTTAGAGGTGATTCCCATGGAGGCCAGGTGTTTGAGTCATGGCTTGTAGCCATAATTGCTGATGGGATGGTACAGGCAAATACTATGAGATGGAACCCCTGAGAAGTCAAAGGGTTTGAAACTCTAACATGAAGGGCAATAGTGCTTGTAACTGGACTTTTCCCTAAAAGAGAAGAAAAAACTATGAATCAAATAACTATCCCCTTTTCAGAGAGTGAGGAAATACAGGAGAGGAAGGAGATTAAGCCTTGGATGGGTGAAGAAGATAAGTATGAGATTATATCTATAATATTAAATGTTTATTTCTAATACTTTAAATGGATTTGGCATACATTTTACCACCACCCCCACTCCATGTGTATGGGAGCACCATTGGTGGCAATTGGAGTCATTTTTTCCTTTCTTTTTAATAATTTATTTATTTATTTTTGAGTTCTACAATTTTTCCCCTAATCTCTCTTTCCTGTCGCCAATAAACCTACAAACAAGTCTGTTAGGCTTTACACTGTTTCCATGTTATACATTTACATAAGTTGAATGTGTTAAGAGAGAAATCATAACCTTAAGGAAAAAAATATAAGAGAAAGGAAAAATTACCGAAGATGAAAGTTTTTTTTTTTTAAATTGAAGGTAATAGTCATTGGCTTTTCTTCAAATACCACAATTCTTTCTCAGGATAAAGATTGTATTCTCCATCTCAGTTACACAAAACTTGTCCCTTATTGTTGCACTGATGGAATGAGCAAGTCTTTTAATATTGATCATCAATACATGTTGCTATTATGGTGTACAATTTTCTTCTGATTCTGCTTAACTTGCTCAGCATGAGTTCATGAAAATCCACTTAGGCTTCTCTGAATTCCCATCTCACCTGGTTTCTAATAGAATGAAAAATTTCCATGATGTACATATGCCACAATTTGTTCAGGTATTCCCCAATTGATAGACATTCACTCAATTTCCAATTTTTTGCCACCACAAACAGAGCTACTTGGAATATTTTTGAACAATTGATGTTTTTACTTTTTTCATGATCTCTTCAGGGTATAGCCTCAGTAGTGTTATTGCTGGTTCAAAGTGTATGTACAGTTTTGTTGCCCTGTCAGCACAATTGAATGTCCCCTGTTTCATTGAAAGCCCATCTTTTCCCCTGAAAGAGGCGGTTCAGTTTTGCTGGGTAGTTGATTCTCAGTAAACCAAGATCTTTTGCCTTCCAGAATATCATATTCCAATCCCTTTGAGACCCTAATGTACATATTGCCAGATCCTGGGTAATCCTGACTATGGAGCCCCAGTTGATGAATTGTTTGTTTCTGGGAGCTTTTAGAATTTTCTCTTTGATTTGGGAGTTTTGGAAGTTTTTCTTTTGGGATCACTGTCAGGAGGTGACCAGTAAATTCCCTCAATTTCTATTTTACTCTCTGCTTCTAGGTTCTCAGGGTAATTTTGCTGTATTATTTCTTGAATAATGAAATCTAGGCTCTTTTCCTGATTGTGGCTTTCAGATCACCCAATAATTATTAAATTATTTCTTCTGGATCTTTTACAAGGTCAGTTGTTTTTCAAATGAGATATTTCTTATTTTCTTCTAATTTTTGGCTTTTTTGGAAGAGTTTTTCTTCCTGATTTCTTTCAAAGTCATCAGTTCGATTCTGCATTTGAAGGAGGTATTTTCTTCAGAGACCTTTTTTATTTCCTTTCCAGCTGGCCAATTCTGCTTTTTAAGGCATTCTTCTCCTCATCTGACTTTTTGTTTTGCTTTTTCCATTCAGCCTAAACTGGTTTTTCATATATTATTTTCTTCAGTATTTTTTTTATATTTCTTTCACCAAGCTGTTGATTTGGTTTTCATGACTTTTCTGCATCACTCTAATTTCTCCTCCCATTTTTTCCTCCTCCTCCCATAATTGCTTTTCAAAGTCTTTTTTGAGCTCATCCATAGTCTGAGCCCATTTTCTATTTCTATTGGAGGTTTTGGATATGGAAACTTTGAATTTGTCATCATGTGAGTATGTGTTTTGATCTTCCATGGGACTACAGTAATTCTCTATGTTTAGATTCATCTTTTTCTGTTGTTTATTCATTTCCTCAGTCTAAAACTAATTTACACCATTTCCAAGGCTTTGGGGGATATTTTGGGGAGACACCTCACTGGGATCTTTATTCCTCCCATGTCTTATGCTCCCTTGACTATGCTTTGATATATAGATGACCACCAAATTTCCCTCTACTCTGGAGGTTTTAAGGCGGAATCCTGCCTGGCTACTTAGTATGGAAGCCCAAACTGCAGCCTATATCTGAGTGTGGGCAAACAGCAGAGTCTTACCACAAGGGAGAGAAGATATATTTCTTCAATCTTCCCTGACCCATTGCTCTGGGGTTGCAGGCTGCTTTCTCCAGTTTCTCACTGCAGGTTCTGCGGCAGTGCTGCCTCACTCTACATTCATTCTGGTTTAGCAGAATTCTCTCCTTGCCCCTTCAAGTTGTTCTGGGACTTTGCAGCAACTAGCGCTTTTTCCAACTCCTTGTACCAGATGCAAGACCTTGTTTGTAGATGTTCTTCTCCTTGCTTCTTTCTCTGGGTTTTCTTGATTGGATTTCTGTTAAGAGGTTTGTTCCATATTGTATATCATGGAAGACCAGGAGACCTTAGTATATTGCCTATGTTCTCTCCACCATCTTGGCCAGAAATCTGGAGTCAATTTTCAAAAGTATTAGACTCACAATTATTTCTTAAGGATATCATTTCTGTTGGGAGAAATGGGGGGCTTTAGAAAGATCTCTGTTCTCTGCAGCATTGCAGATTGACTTTCTTTTGAAATGTGATATTATCCATGTTTTATGGTATTTTTATTTATTAAGTCAAATATGTCCTAACCACTTTTTAATTGGGTTCTTTTCTTAAGTATATGAGAGAATGCAAGCTGTGGGCAGGATATTTGAAATTCCTACTCCAATTGACAAAGAAGGACTATCACTTCCCTTTTCCTGAAAACTATGGCTCTCAATGTAAGTGTGTATTACATACCCTTCCCTTTCCCAGATATTTCTTGAGAGGACATAAAATGCATGTGAAGTCATGGTTGTGTGCCATCAAGATATAAATTAGATGACCACCTTTAAAATATACTATCCTTATCAAATATGTGAGAAAAATACAAAATAAAGGCATCCTGGACTAAATTATCAAAAACATACTGGCTTTATGGCTTTAGAATCAGAAAAATTGATCAATTATATAATTCAATCCATAATAATCCTGAGAGAGAGAGAGAGAGAGAGAGAGAGAGAGAGACAGGCAGAGACAAAGACTGATAATGAGGCAGACATAGAGACAATGAAACAGAAACCGAGACACAATCATTTTCAGTATTTGGATTTTGTTAAAATTAGAAAATTTTTATCCTTTGATGTAACTCTTTATTTTTATTTTTTCTTCATTATCAACTATCATTTCTGTAGATTATTAAAAAAACAACAAAACAACAAAATACTCAAGAAAAAAACAATAAATTATCCAAAGACACACACACACACACACACACACACACACACACACACACACACACACAAACACAAACATATCAGGGTAGTTTGTTGCCAATCTCAGAAGCTGCAAAAAAATTAAGAAAATAATTGATTAGTTTGAAAATAGAATTATCTACTTGAGCATAATCTTCCCTTCTCTAATCAAAATTGAATGATTGATTATAGTTGTCAGTCATATATGCAGTATTGTGTATAAGCAACATGATGCCATGCTTATTGATTATAGATAGTGCCTATCTCATCTACTGTTCCAAGAGTGGGTCTTTTTTTTTCTTTATTGCCCACAAGTGTCAGATCATTAGAGAGTAAGATTCAAATTTAGGAAAGTATTTGCTTTTCAGTGATGTTAGAGGGATTTTGATATAATCTTTAAAGGTAAGAAAAAAAGCAAAATTATTCTTTGTAATCCCCTAACCTCAATCATAACCTTCACTGTTTGGTTTGTCAGAGTACATATGACTTTCACTGAAATAGCAAACACATTTAATCTGATCACAGTTATATCAATAAATGCTAGAAAAAGTATTCTATTCTGCTTTAAAATGAAAAGACTTATTTTCTAGAATGGTAAGATAAAATGGGAAATATTAAAGTTAAAACTTTTAGTTGAATCCAAATTCCAACTTAAGGGCACTGTGCCTCCTAAAAATTGTCAAACTCAGCAGCTTTCTGGAATACTCTAGAAACCCAGCTTCATAGCAAGCACCAATATAACAGAATCATTGTTTTTAATTAACAAAATATCATGCCCATATGCTGCCCTCATTCTCATTGGATCTCCTGTTGACATCAACAGGGAGCTCTATGCACAGCATATGGCCCTTAATAGTAGGTAATGATTGTTATTTTGAATAATAATTTTATGCAAATCCTCAGTATATGGAAAAGGTTTATTTTGTCTGCCTTGTATTACAATGCTACCTTTTAAAAAGTAGAGTTAGAGTTATTTTAGGAATGAGGAGGAAAAGTAAATATTACATTTACTTCAAAGATAAGCATAACTAATTTTGAAACATTCATTCTAAAACAAGAGTACTATTCAACTTTTATGTTTTGTTTTTGGGAAAATGCATCAATTTAAAATATTGCCTTATAATATATGATGAGTAATGAAAGAAAATGTCTCAAATTATGTTAAAGGTTAATCTTTATTTTCTTTACTTGATGTCTATCCTTGTCCTACCTTTCAAAAAATGCAGGTCAAAAGGTAGGATAGAAAGCTTATTCATTACATAGATAAAACTTATTTCATTCATTCATATAGTTTTCATTCATTTATTTGTTTATTCATTTATGGCAGACTTGCTTTCACTAGAATAGGGAAATCATTATATTCATAGATGTTGTAGGCATAGTGAATAATGCAATACAATCATGATGAATTTTTAACAATATTGAATTATTTTCCTATATTTATTTCTTTGTCATTATTTTAGGATGTGTATCCAGAAAGAGATATGTATTCCAAAGGAGGTGGGCAAGTAAAAGCCATAGAAAGTTTGAATAAATGGAAATCATTTTAACATTTAACTTTGAACTTGAAATATATTAAAAATCCATAAGGTGTTCAATGCCAATTATCTTTAGAGTTCTAGATTTGAGGTGATGTTTGTTTGGACTATTTGCTATGCTCCAGTACATAAGTCTTTCCATAACTGGTAAATATCAGCCCACTACAGAGAATTATACTGACAACCTGTTAGGAAACTTAATAAGTACTCTAAGAGTGGGTAGAAATAAAACAGACTGGGAAGAAAAGGTAACAATCAAGAAAATTTCTCTCCTTTTATGAATGTTTTCTTCAAAGATTTGAGAAATGTTTGTAACTTCAGTTTATATTTTGTCTCCAATGAATAGAAAAAGGTGAAAAATTTGTTAAAGAATTAGCATGCCAACATCTGAATACATATAAATATGTTTGTTTTTCTGAGGAGGTAAGGGATAAGGGATTTCTTGAATATCATAATTCAATGAAATTTATTTGTTGATTTGCCCATAATAACTTACCTCAAATTTATAATGTGTATGTATGTATATGCACCTATATATACATATACATGTGTATTAAATATATACATTTATGCAGGCATATACAATTATTTTATTTCAATCATATGAAACACTTCATCAAATTGCTATAGAAAGCGTTATGAGAAATATAAAATTACAATCTTAAGTTCTAAAAAATGCAGAGAGAGAAAAACTTCTTAAAGTATTAAACATTTGCATGTAGTCTGGAATTCCTAAAGAAAATATGTTTCTAGGTATTAGAAATTCTTAGGTTTGTCTTCTGGCCAAGGGCTTTTACTTCTAGTAAAGATAGCAGAGAGAAGCTAGGGACTGTGCTATGGTTTCCTGGCTTTCCCTCGGAATTAATATGAATCAAGCCTCGTAACAGAATTCAAATACACAAAACCCAGAAAGAGCAAAGGAGAAGAACATCTACCAAGCAGTTTTTGTCTCAGGGGAACTTGGTTGAGCCCAAGGCAGAGAGCCAGTATTGGGGTGGTGGGTTGGAGACCCAGGACCAACCTGAAAGCAGACTCAGAAGCCTGGGCTTTGTGGTTAGGCAGGAGAACAACTCAGGGGGGTAGAGGAGCTCTAGCAAGATGGCTAGACATCAATGTGTTCAGGTTTGCGAGTCCTTTATTTTTAACTTTCTCCCTATGTATCCAGTTGAGTTCCAAACCTCCCCCCATTCCTTGAGAGAAAGTGACTCTTCTCAGAATAAATACATTAACAACTTCCTGAGCACTCCCTACCAGGCTTTGGTGGGGGCAGCATATAACTTTCAGGACTGAGATTAACTAAATAGCACAAGCACCCATCCTACATTTTTATAAGGATACTTGAGACACTGCTACCCTTCCTGTCCCCTGGCTTGTGGAATGGAGCACAAATAAAATTCACAGATACTCAAGAGTAAGCCTTTAACACCCACTACTGGTTGGTACAACTTGGATTTGAGTGAGCAAAGCCTCTAAGGTTTTCAAAACCAAAATTCTGTGAACCAGCCCCTTCCCCAACATAAGATCCTAAGAAAATGAAGAAAGGCCATCAGAAAAGGGGACATATTGAAAGATCCTTTGTAGACAAAGATCCTAATTCAGAGAGCGCCAAAACTTCTGAGGAGAATATGAACTGGCCTCCAGTAGAGAAAGACTTCTTAGAAGAGTTAAGGAAGGAGTTTAAAAATTAATTGGCATGAAAATTGCTCTAAATCACAACTTATCAGAGAAATGCAAATTAAACCATTTCTGAATTACCAATTCATACCTCGCAGACTAGTCAATATGACCAGAAAGGACAATGAATAATGTTGCAAAGGATATGGGAAATCTGGGTCATTGTTGGTAGAACTGTGAGCTCATCAAACTTTTTGGAGAACAATTTGGAATTACACTCAAAGGGTAACAAAAATGTGCATACCATTTAATCTAGCAATACCACTACTGGTCTATACCCTGAAGAGATTACGAAAAAGGACAAAAATATAACTTGTACAAAAATATTCACAGCAGCCCTATTTGGTTGGAAAAAATTGGAAATAAGTGAATGTCCTTTAGTTGGGGAATGGCTTAATAAACTGTGGTATATGTCCAGTGGTGGAACACTATTGTTCTATTAGAAACCAGGAGTGATGGGAGTTAAGGGAAGCCTGGAAGGATTTGCATGAACTGATGCTGAGTGAGATGAACAGAACCAGAAGAAGATTGTACAACCTAAGAACAACATGGAAGTGGGGATCAAACTTAATGGACATAAACATTCCATCAGTGCAACAATCAGGCACAATTTTGGGGTATCTGTGATGGAGAATACCATCTGTATCCAGAGAAAGCTTTGGGGAGTTCAAACAAAGACCAAAGACTATTACCTTTAATGTAAAAATAAATTATCTTACTTTGTAACATTACTATCTCTTATGCCTTATTTTTCTTTCTTAATGATATGGTTTCTCTCTTATCACATTCATTTTAGATTCAATGTATACCATGGAAACAATGTAAAGACTAACAGCCTGCTTTCTGTGAGAGGTGGGGGGGAGAGAAGCAAGATTAGGGGAAAATTGTAAAATTAAAACTAAATAAAAATCTTTCTTTTATAAAAAAATCAATTGGAAAAATTGGGATTTGTCATTATTTTAGGATGTGTATCCAGAAAGAGATATGTATTCCAAAGGAGGTGGGCAAGTAAAAGCCATAGAAAGTCCATAAGGTGTTCAATGCCAATTATCTTTAGAGTTCTAGATTTGAGGTGATGTTTGTTTGGACTATTTGCTATGCTCCAGTACATAAGTCTTTCCATAACTGGTAAATATCAGCCCACTACAGAGAATTATACTGACAACCTGTTAGGAAACTTAATAAGTACTCTAAGAGTGGTAGAGATAAAACAGACTGGGAAGAAAAGGTAACAATCAAGAAAATTTCTCTCCTTTTATGAATGTTTTCTTCAAAGATTTGAGAAATGTTTGTAACTTCAGTTTATATTTTGTCTCCAATGAATAGAAAAAGGTGAAAAATTTGTTAAAGAATTAGCATGCCAACATCTGAATACATATAAATATGTTTGTTTTCTGAGGAGGTAAGGGATAAGGGATTTCTTGAATATCATAATTCAATGAAATTTATTTGTTGATTTGCCCATAATAACTTACCTCAAATTTATAATGTGTATGTATGTATATGCACCTATATATACATATACATGTGTATTAAATATATACATTTATGCAGGCATATACAATTATTTTATTTCAATCATATGAAACACTTCATCAAATTGCTATAGAAAGCGTTATGAGAAATATAAAATTACAATCTTAAGTTCTAAAAATGCAGAGAGAGAAAAACTTCTTAAAGTATTAAACATTTGCATGTAGTCTGGAATTCCTAAAGAAAATATGTTTCTAGGTATTAGAAATTCTTAGGTTTGTCTTCTGGCCAAGGGCTTTTACTTCTAGTAAAGATAGCAGAGAGAAGCTAGGGACTGTGCTATGGTTTCCTGGCTTTCCCTCGGAATTAATATGAATCAAGCCTCGTAACAGAATTCAAATACACAAAACCCAGAAAGAGCAAAGGAGAAGAACATCTACCAAGCAGTTTTGTCTCAGGGGAACTTGGTTGAGCCCAAGGCAGAGAGCCAGTATTGGGGTGGTGGGTTGAGACCCAGGACCAACCTGAAAGCAGACTCAGAAGCCTGGGCTTTGTGGTTAGGCAGGAGAACAACTCAGGGGGTAGAGGAGCTCTAGCAAGATGGCTAGACATCAATGTGTTCAGGTTTGCGAGTCCTTTATTTTTAACTTTCTCCCTATGTTTCCAGTTGAGTTCCAAACCTCCCCCCATTCCTTGAGAGAAAGTGACTCTTCTCAGAATAAATACATTAACAACTTCCTGAGCACTCCCTACCAGGCTTTGGTGGGGGCAGCATATAACTTTCAGGACTGAGATTAACTAAATAGCACAAGCACCCATCCTACATTTTTATAAGGATACTTGAGACACTGCTACCCTTCCTGTCCCCTGGCTTGTGGAATGGAGCACAAATAAAATTCACAGATACTCAAGAGTAAGCCTTTAACACCCACTACTGGTTGGTACAACATGGATTTGAGTGAGCAAAGCCTCTAAGGTTTTCAAAACCAAAATTCTGTGAACCAGCCCCTTCCCCAACATAAGATCCTAAGAAAATGAAGAAAGGCCATCAGAAAAGGGGACATATTGAAAGCTCCTTTGTAGACAAAGATCCTAATTCAGAGAGCGCCAAAACTTCTGAGGAGAATATGAACTGGCCTCCAGTAGAGAAAGACTTCTTAGAAGAGTTAAGGAAGGAGTTTAAAAATTAATTGGCATGAAAATTGCTCTAAATCACAACTTATCAGAGAAATGCAAATTAAACCATTTCTGAATTACCAATTCATACCTCGCAGACTAGTCAATATGACCAGAAAGGACAATGAATAATGTTGCAAAGGATATGGGAAATCTGGGTCATTGTTGGTAGAACTGTGAGCTCATCAAACTTTTTGGAGAACAATTTGGAATTACACTCAAAGGGTAACAAAAATGTGCATACCATTTAATCTAGCAATACCACTACTGGGTCTATACCCTGAAGAGATTACGAAAAAGGACAAAAATATAACTTGTACAAAAATATTCACAGCAGCCCTATTTGGTTGGAAAAAATTGGAAATAAGTGAATGTCCTTTAGTTGGGGAATGGCTTAATAAACTGTGGTATATGTCCAGTGGTGGAACACTATTGTTCTATTAGAAACCAGGAGTGATGGGAGTTAAGGGAAGCCTGGAAGGATTTGCATGAACTGATGCTGAGTGAGATGAACAGAACCAGAAGAAGATTGTACAACCTAAGAACAACATGGAAGTGGGGATCAAACTTAATGGACATAAACATTCCATCAGTGCAACAATCAGGCACAATTTTGGGGTATCTGTGATGGAGAATACCATCTGTATCCAGAGAAAGCTTTGGGGAGTTCAAACAAAGACCAAAGACTATTACCTTTAATGTAAAAATAAATTATCTTACTTTGTAACATTACTATCTCTTATGCCTTATTTTTCTTTCTTAATGATATGGTTTCTCTCTTATCACATTCATTTTAGATCAATGTATACCATGGAAACAATGTAAAGACTAACAGCCTGCTTTCTGTGAGAGGTGGGGGGGAGAGAAGCAAGATTAGGGGAAAATTGTAAAATTAAAACTAAATAAAATCTTTCTTTTATAAAAAATCAATTGGAAAAATTGGGAAAAGAAACTCAAGAGAAATTTAACACCTTGCAAAAAAAAAAAACTCAAATTCTTAGAAAATGTAATTGGACAAAAGCAAAATGAAAATAATTTTCTCAAAGTCTCAAATGGGCAAATGGAAAGCTCCTTCAAAAATAGAATTGATCAATTGGAAAAGCAGTTGCAAAAGGTAAATGGAGAAAATGCTTCTTTTTTAAAAAAAGAAACTAATGACCTTATGAGACAAGAAGAATCTATTAAACAAAGTCCAAAAAATTGAAAATAAGTAGAAGAACATGTAAAATGCCTCATGGTCAAAACCACTGAGCTCAAGAATACATGACTAGATCCAGTACAGACATCACTGGGCTTCCAGAAAGCATTGAACAGAAAAAAAGCCTAGATTCCATATTTTATGATATGGTGATAGAAAGTTGCCCTGACATCTTGGAACCAAAGTGCAAAATAGTTGTTTACAGAATACATTGATTCCCTCTGGAAAGGATCCCAAAATGAAAACACCAATGTATATTGTGGCCAAATTCTAGAACTATCAGATAGAAGAGAAAATCCTGCAAGCATCCAGAATAACAATTTAGATAGGAGAGAGCCACAGTAGGATTACACAGGACTTGACCGCATCAATATTAAGGATTGAA
This sequence comes from Macrotis lagotis, assembly GCF_037893015.1. Lineage (NCBI taxonomy): Eukaryota > Metazoa > Chordata > Mammalia > Peramelemorphia > Peramelidae > Macrotis > Macrotis lagotis. Next base: position 199,520,710 of record NC_133666.1, on the reverse strand, counting down.
GAGCCAGGAACATGATATTCTGAACAGCAAGGGAGTTTGGAATGCAGCAAAGAATCCACTATACTGAAAAACAGTCTTTTTCTTCCAGGGGCGGGGGTGAAGATGAACATTTAACAAAATAAGAGACTTCCAGCTTTTTCTGATTAAAAGACCAGAGTTAAATAGAAAATTTGGACTTCAAACAGTTGACTCAAGAGACACATGAAAAGGTAAAAATGGTGAAAAGGAATAAAAATGGTATCTAATACACTGAAACTGGCTATATCCACACATGACAGAAATATCCTCATAAATCTGAAGAAGTGTAACTCTATCAGAAAGAGTATATTTAACTAGAATTGATAGACACACATGACTTATATGTGACTCTGGTAAAATCATTTAAAAGGAATATCTCCTTAAAAGTTGGGACAGAAAGAGACAGGAAAGTGGAGGAGATGGAATGAGGTAAATCCCATTACATAAAGAGGTACAAAGGACCTATTGCAACAGAGGATAAAAGGGACTAGGTGAGAACTGCCTGAAACTTAATCTCATCAGATTTGGCTTAAAGTTAACCTACACACAATCAGATAAGATAAGAAACTTATCTTACTTTTAGAGTATTAAAAGGGGAAAAGGGAGAAGTAAAGAATAAGTAACAGAAGGAAGGGAAAGAAGAAAAGGCAAAGGGAATTGGGAAACAAAGGGAAGGGGGGTTGTATATAAAGGAACAAGGACCCAAAAGTTTGTGGTAGTCAGAAACAAATACTGGAGAATATGGATAAAGTGAAACAAGGGGAAAATACAAACAAAGGGAAGATAGCATAGAAGGCAATAAAGAATTAGTAATTATAACTTTGAATGTGAATGGGGTGAATTCTCCCCTTAAATGTAATAGAAAAACAGACTAAAGTAAAAATCCAGAATCATAAAATATGCTGCTTACAAGAAACTCATCTGAAGCAGAGAGATGCATATACAGTAAAGGTAAAAGGTTGGACCAAAATATATTTTGTTTCAAGTAAAGTGAAAAAAGCAAGGGTAGCAATACTTATCTCAGACAAAACAGCTACAAAAATAGATATCATAAAAGAGTTAAGGAAGAAACTATATAGTCCTAAAAGATACCATGGACAATGAAACAATTTCAACATTAAATTTGTGTGTACCAAGTGGAATAATATCTAAATTATTAGAGGAGAAGTTGAATGAGCCACAGGAAGAAAAAGACAGCAAAACTCTACTGGTAGGAAAAGTCAACCTCCTGCTCTCAGATTTAGCCCAATTCAACCATAAAATAAACAAGAATGAAGTTAAGGAGGTAAATAGAGTATAAGAAAACCTAGTCATGATAGATCTTTGGAGGAAATTGAATGAGGATAGAAAGGAATATACTTTCTTTTCTGCAGTACATGACATATACACCAAAATTGACCATGAACTAGGGCTTAAAAAGCTTATAATCAAATGCAGAAAGGGATATAGTGAAAAAATTCTTCTCAGATCAAAATGCAGTACAAATCACATGCAATAATGGGCCTTGGAGAGATAGATATAAAACTAACAAAGTAATTGTTTCATCCGGGATAATGACAATAACAAGATAACATGCCAAAACTTATTTGATGCAGCCAAGGCAGTACTCACAGGATATATATATATATATATATATATATATATATATATATATATATATATATATATATACACACACACACATATATATATATATAATGTGTTAAAATGGTTACATGAATAAATTAGAGAAAGAGGAAATCAATTAACTAAACATGCAATTAAAAAATTAGAGAACAAATTAAAATTCCCCAATTAAATACCAAATTAGAAATTCCAAAAATTAAAGGAGAAATTAATAAAATCTAAAGTAAGAAAACTATTGAACCAATAAATGAAACTGAGTAGGTTTTATGAAAAATAATAAAAATGATTAACCTCTCAATAATTTGATTAAAAAAGAAGAAAATTAAATTGCTTGTGTCATAAGTGAGAAACATTAACTCATCACCAAAGAGGAGGAAATTAAAGTGATATTTGCAATTATTTTGCCCAACTGTATGCCAATAAACATGATAATCTCAGTGAAATGGATGAATATTTACAAAAATGTAAGTTCTCCAGATTAAATAAAGAGGAAATTAAATACCCAAATAACTCAATCTCAGAAAAAAACTTCAACAAGCCATCATTGTACTTCCTATGAAAAAAATCTCCAGGGCCAGATGGATTCAAAAGTGAATTCTATCAAACATTTAAGGGGAAATTAGTTCCAATTCTACATAAACTCTTAGGAAAAGTCACTGAAGGTGGTACTCTACCTAACTCCTATGACACCAATATGGTGGTGATACCCAAACAAGTAAGAGTCAAAACAAAGAAAGGAAATTATAGACCAATTTCCCTAATGAATATGTATGCAAAAATCTTAAATAAAATCTTAGCAAATTAATAACAACAAGTTATCACTAGGATAATAAAATGTGATGAAGCAGTATTTATCCCAGGAATGCATGTTGGTGTAATATTAGGGAAAATGTTAATGTAATTGACTATATCAATAAAAAAACCAAACAGAAATCATATGATTATCTCAATAGATGATGAAAAAGTCTTTGACAAGATATAGGACCCTTAACTACTAAAACACTAGAGAGCATAGGAATAAATGGATTGTCCCTTAGAATGATAAGCAGTATCTATATGAAACCATCAACAAACTTTATATGCAATGGGGATAAACTAGAGTCCTTTTCTCTAAGAGCAGAGGTGAAACAAGGATGCCCATTATCACCACTATTATTCAATATTGTGTAAGAAATTTTACCATTCTCAATAAGAGAAGAACAAGAAATTGAAAGAATTAGAATTAGGAAGGAAGAGACAAAACTCTCAAACTTTTCAGATGACATGATAGTATACCTAGAAAATAAAAAAAGTCAAGTAAAAACTACTTGAAAAATTCAGCAATTTTAGCAAAGTCAACATATATAGAATAAACCCTCATAAATCCTTAGATTATATATATATATATATATATATATATATATATATATATATATGTATATATATGAGTGTGTGTGTGTGTGTGTGTGTATGTGTGTGTATGTGTGTGTTACTAGCAAGATTCAACAGCAAGAGCTAGAAGGAGAAATTCTGTTGAAAGTAACTTCAGACAATATAAAATACTTTGGAGTCTACCTGCTAAGACAGAATCGGAAATTCTATGAAAACAACTACAAAACACTACTCACAAAAATAAAATCATATTTAAATAACAAGGTAAATATCAACTGCTCACAGTTAGGTCAAGCTACTATAATAAAAATGGCAATTCTACCTAAAGAAAATTATGTATTTAATGTCTTACTAATCAATATTCAAAAAAAATTTCTTTAATGAGTTAAAAAATTTGTAAGTAAATTCATATGGAGAAATAAAAAGTCAAGAATTTCCAAGGATTTAGTGAAAAAAAGTGTGAAATAAGTTGGCTTAGCTCCACCTGATGTAAAATTATATTATAAAGCATCAGTCATCAAAACTGTATTGGCTAAGAAATAGAGTGGTACATCTGTAGAATACACTTGGTTCAAAAGAGATAGCAGGGAATGATCATAGTAATCTTCTCTCTGATAAACTCAAAGAATCCAGCTTTCGGGATTAAAAACTCTTTTCAACAAAAACTATTGGTAAAATTGGAGATTAGTATAGCAGAAATTTGGATTAGAACATCTCATACCCCATACCAAATTAAGATCAAAATGGGTAGACATACAATTCAATATTATAAGAAAACTAGGAGATGAAGGAATAGTTTACCTGTCAGATCTATGGAGAGCAAGAGATGGAGAATATCATTAAAAACAAACTAGATAATTTTGATTATATTAAATTAAAAGATTTTTACACAGACTAAACCAATGTAACCAAGATCAAAAGAAATGTAGTAAATTGGGAAACATTTTTTTTTGCAAGTAGTATTTCTGATAAAGGAATAAATTCTAAAATACATAGAGAACTGAGTCAAATTTATAAAAAAAATAAAGCAAGACATTCTCCAATTGACAAATGGCCAAAGGCTAAGCAGAGTCAATTTACAGATGAGGAAATTAAAGTGATCCATAGTCATATGACATATTGCTCTAAATCTTTACTGATTACAGAATTGAAAATTAAAGCATTTCTGAGGTAACACTTCCTACCTCTCAGACTGACCAATATAACCAGAAAGTTCAGTGATCAATGTTGAAAGCTATGTGGGAAATCAGGGACACTAATACATTTTTGTTGGAGCTGTTAATTCATCCAACCTTTCTGGAGCACAATTTGAAATTATGCCCAAAGGACAATAAAAAATGAGCATACCCTTTGATCCAGCAATACCACTACTGGGCCTATAAGCTGAAGAGATCAGGAAAAAGCATAAAAACATCTCCTGTACAAAAATATTCATAGCAGCCATGTTTGTGAAAGCAAGGAATTGGAATGTCCATCAATAGCTGAACAAATTCTAGTATATGTACATTATAGAACACTATTGTTTTATTAGAAACCATGAGGGGTGGGAACTCAGAGAAGCCTGGGAGGATTTGCATGAGCTGATGCTGACTGAAATGAGCAGAAGCAGAAGAACATTGTACACCATAACAGGAACATAAGGTTGATGATCAATCTTTTTTAATGCAAGATTTTATTTATTTTGAATTTTACAATTTTTCCCTTAATCTCCTCTCTTCCCCCACTACAGAAGGCTGTCTGTTGGTTTTACATTGTTTCCATGGTCTGCATTTATCTCAGTTGCATGTGATGAGAGAGAAATCATATCCTTAAGGAAGAAAAATAAAATATAAAAGATAACAAAATTAATTAATAAGATAATATTGTTTCATTTTCCTAAGTTAAAGTCCATGATGGACTTTCTCATTTCATCAGTGCAATAATCAGGGACAATTTTGGGGTATCTGTGAAGGACAATATCATCTGTATCCAGAGAAAGGATTATGGAGTCTTTGAGGTCCACAAAGACGATTACCTTTAATTTTTTTGAAAAGTTATCTTATTATGTACTTTTGCTATCTCTTATATTTTGTTTTTTTCATTAGGGATAATATTTCACTCTCAACACATTCAATTTTGATCAGTGTATAGCATAGAACTTATGTGAAGACTATCAGATTGCTTTCTGTGGGAGGTGGGAGAGGGCATCGATATTAGGGGGAAAATTGTAAAATTAAAATATAAATCAACAAAAAAGAATTGATTAGGAGGAGACAAATAGACAATGAAAGAAAGAATGACTTGAATTACAAAATAAGCTTCTAAATCCTTTGATACTATTATGTACTTAGATCTAAAACATGTCTCAAATATTATTACATCTACTCATTCCCTTTCAGTTGACGAATAAAGTACCTGGGATCCAGAACTGTTGGATATTTTTCCTAAGTCCATGTAGATGATAAGTGGTAGAAATAGGATTGGATCATAGAGCCTTTGATTCAAAATAAAACCTCTTTTTCCCATTATATCAAATTCTATAAAATTTTATCATTAAGACATAACTTTCTCATAGCTTCAACATTCCTTCTATCATTAAACTGATTTCAGGAATTTCTTTCCATCAAGAATTCCAATCCTACAAAAATTTTGTGAATATATTTGATGAAATTCTAGGACTAAAACAGGTTCAAATTCTGGTGAATTTTCTGACCTTGGCTTGTCCTCAGACTAACAATAAACCAATATTCCAAGACTTTGTAAGTTTATATGTGCTGGTGGTTTGATGCTACTTGTGATGCTACCTTTATGAAAGTAGAATCACCAGAATCATATTTTGAAATAAAACTTCACTGGAGGAAGAAATTTAAAGTTGACCGATAATTTTAAATGTATATAATTAATTTTCTAAGCAGATTATGGAAGAAAATGCTTAGCTCTAATTTAGTGAAGCTTTATCTTTCAGAAAAAGAATATTTGAAATTAACTTTATCAAAAATAGTGATTTGAACATAAAAAGCACTATTAAATAATAGTGTTATTGGTGCTGCTTTTATATTAATTAGGAATTTCTAAAGAAATGATCATATGTAAATATTATAAAAGGTTACTGTTCTATAAGAAATTAAAAAAAATTAAGAAATCAGAGAAGCTTGGGAAGACATATGAACAAATCTAGACGGAAATACACAGAAGCAATAAAACAACACATAAGGAATAATTCGGAAAATATGAATATTGGTAATAATGACATTCTTTTGACACTTTGGGGATGCTGTCAGTTATTTTGCTTTCTGTTTACTTGCTTTTTTCTTCCTTTCAAATAATTCCTTGAGGATATCTTCTCTTATTTGGAATTTCTAATTCATTATACATTGCCTTCTACTCACAGACACCTTGCACTTACTATAGTCAGTTGCACATAATAGATTTGAAATTTCTTGTGCAATTATATAGATAGATAGATAGATAGATAGATAGATAGATAGATTTATTGAAATTGTTTATTTCACTCCTTGAATTAAAAATAAGAAACCCAATGTCAGCAGAGAAGTTAGTATGTATATTTGAGAATCTTCATAAAAAATTGCAATTGAAGTTATGGCTTATGTTGATATAAACAAATGAAACAAAAGAGAAAGTGAAGTGAAAATGGATGAGGAGAGAGTAATGAGGCATGGGAAGTTAATGGTTGAAACATATATTAAGATCCTGTACATTAATCTGATATATGATCAAATTGGTAAAAAAAAAAGAGAGAAGACTCAGTAAGAACAGAATAATGAAAAACTATAGAGGAGAGAAGCAAAATGAAGAGAGAGCGATTAAAGTGTTAAAAGCTATTTCAAGGTGAAAGAAGGATAATACTTGAGAAAAGTCATTAAATTTTTCAGTTAAGAGATTAAAAGCTGGCATTTCAGTGGAAAAATAAGTTCAGAAGTGAATATAAAAAGACTTAAGAATGAGAGGAAAGAAAATATAGTGAAACGTATTATAGATGACTTTTTAGGAATTTATACAAAAAAGAAAGGTGAAGTATGATATAATAGCTGGGTTAGGTTAGATGAGGGGTTTTGAGGATGAGCAAGAAAATGTCAGTTTTTATAGGCAGTAGGGAAGTAGTCATTAAATAGAAAAAGACTAAAGATAAAAGAGAGAAATGGAATAATGAAGGGAAAAATTCGCTAAAGAAAACTAAGACTTATTAAATCAGATGGGTTTCCCTTGGCAGGGTAAAGGGATGCCTCATTTTATGAAAGAACAATAAAGGGGAATCATTGGCAGAGGGTATCAGAAGGATGTGAACTAATAAAGAGAAAGAAGAAAGATTTTTTTTAATTGCCTCATTTTTTCCAGTAAATTGTGTGTCACTATTTTGGTTAAGAGTGTGAGGTGGGGGAGTTAAGACATTTTAGGAGTGATGAAAAAGGCCTAAAACACTTTTGTAGTGAGTGAGAAAGTGAGTCAATTAGGGAAATTTCAAAGTATTGAATTGTTGCAGTGATAACTTGAGATTATTTAACATCAATTTCAGGAGGATCCAATTAGCACAGTTACTTGATTTTTATCAGTTTTGTTTTAACAGCACTGTGAGTAGAAACAAAAGCAATGAGTGATGGAAATGATGCAAGACTAAGGTTACTGAGGATCATATCAGAGAAAAGATAAGGAAATGAATGACTTAACAGAGAATAGTATAGAGTAGAATAGATTCACTAAGAGCTCAAAATGGGAGATGAAAGAGTAAGTATAAGGATGATGACCTGAGAAAGAACTGAGCAATCAAGGAAATAGAGATAATAGCAAGAATAAAAGTAACGGAAGATGGAGTTGCCAAGAGGGAGAGGTGAAATAACAAATTATGATCATATAAGGGAATTTCAGTGTATATAGACATGAATTAGAGTATTTGTGTGAATAGCAAAAAACTAGCATGATCATTTCTTTGTGCAGATAATGTGAGGGGAACAAGTATATCCTGGAAAATTATTAAATTGAATAGCTTAAGATAAGGCTGTTTTCAAAAATATCAATAAACATGCTGAAGATCCTTAGAATCAGACTAAGAATTGAGATGAAGAATTTTAGCCAGGCGCTGAACTTGAAAAAGGAAGACAAGTATCCTGGAGGTTGATTGATAAGATACCTGAATTTTGATTGGGTGGTAGATATGAATGGAGTAAACATGAAATGAAGATAGATGCCTGAGTGATAGATGTATAGGTCATAATGAAACATAAGGAATAATGACTTTAGGATCTAATACATTATCAATTTTTGTTAATGTTTCATGTACAGCTGAGAAAACAAGTTCTACTCCTTTATTTTACCATTCATTTTTCTCCTGATTTCTATTATATCCTACGTTCCTAATATTCTTTTTATTATTTATTTTATGGTCAGATTTATCAAAATCTAAGGAATTGAGTTCCCTTATTAATGTAGTTTTATTATATATTTCCTTCTAAAACTCACTTGTCATTTCCTTTATGGATGCTTTGCCACTTGGTGCATGTGTTTTTTGTATTTATATCATCTAGAGCGCCTTTTAGAAAAAATATGGTTTCCCAGATTATCGCTTGTAATTAGATATACTTTGACTATTATTTTATCTGATATCATGATTTTTTTGCTTCAATTAAAGCATCATCCTGCTCAAGATTTTTATTTAATTCCTTTTTTGTCTCTTTGTTTCAAATTTGTTTTTTATGAATAACATTGTTTTCTCCTTGAGGCAGTAGAGTTGAGAATAAAGTTAAATCAACACCCACTCTTCCCTCCTACAATTTCTGCTCCAATCTAAAACTTCTTTCATGTCTTTTTAATATGAGATAGCTTTCTACATTCTATCTTTCTGTTCCCCATTCGTCAATAAAATTTTCTTTCTTACCGCTATATTTTTGAGGTCATTCCAACATAAGCGATACATACTCATATTCTCTGTAATAGACTTCTATCTAGTCTAATAATGAAAAAATTCTTAGGCATTACAACATAGGAATATCAACAATTTAACCTGATCAAGTCCCTTGTGAATTTTCTTTTATATTACCATTTTATTCTTTGTGAGAATTCATATCTGAATTTTATCTTTATCTTTTGATCTTGTCATCAGAAATGCTTGAAAAATATTATATTTCATTAAAGTTCCAAAATACAATTTTTGAAATTCCCAATTTTGAAGAATTCTAGAACCCGATAATACTACTAAATTCAATAAAAACATGAGAAATATTGTGAGGCAGGAAAAGCCTGAGTTTTAAAAATGCCCACCTTTTGTCCTCTAGTTCCTTTTTTCTAGGAACTGTAAGAGAGCTCATTACTTTTCCTCTTGGAATGTATTTAGTGTCTCTTAGTATTTAATGTTTCTTACCATGCTCAGGCAGAGATTCTTGTATTACCATATAACAATTTATTTTTAAATTTATTTATTTATTTATTTTCACCCATATGCACTTATATATTTTAAGTTGAATAGATTCCTACCACCTTTCATTTCCACCCCCTTCCCCCTAGTAGCAAACAGTTAGGTTAGCATTTTCCATATATATTTTGATAAACATGTTTACAGATTAGTCATCTTTGGTTTTAGGAATTAGGATTAAAGGAGAGAGATGCATAAGAGATAATTTTTATAAGATGATCATCAGATTCAGAAGGGTTGTTCTGTGTGTGTGTGTGTGTGTGTGTGTGTGTGTGTGTGTGTGTGTGTGTGTGTGTGTGTTTTGTTTTGGTTTACTTCCTCTGGATGGGGATAATATAGTCCGTAGGCAGTCTAATATAGTTGTCCTAGTTCTCTGGACTGCTGAGTGGAGCAGCTATCATCAATGTTGGTCATCTCACAGTGTTGTTGTTGATGTGTACCTCTTGGTTCTGCTCCCTTTGCTCAGCATCAGATCCAATAGATCATTCCATGTTTCTCTAGAGTATAACCATTTATGATTTCTTATAGAACAATAATATTCCACAGTATTCATGTACTTGGTTAGCCATTCCCCAACTGATGGGTATTCCCAAATGATCATATGGCACTTTAGATGTAGGGTTTTGTATGCTTAAATGTCTCTGTAAAACCATTATCTATTCTTATTACTAGTTTTAATGTGCTGCCATGTTTCTAGGCCTTGACTACCAGACACTGTTTTAATACTGGCATATTTTTTTCCAAGGAAAAACTTGATTCATTCTATTTTTAAAGTTTTTGCAAGGCAATGGGGTTAAGTGATTTGCCTAAGATCACATAGCTAGGAAATTATTAAGTGTCTGAGGCCTGACTTGAACTCTGGTCCTCCTGGCTCCTGGGCCTGTGATCTATCTACTGTGCCACCTAGCTGCCCCTTGATTCATTCTTATTGTTATCTTTTTAGCAGCAAATCCTGACTGGCTAAGACATTATTTAGAGGAAGAGGAATGGCCTCTCAAGATCCCAGTTACTTCTTGATGTTCTTTTCTGATAAACTTGTTTTGTATTATCCTATGTATTATAGTTGGGTATGTGTACCAAGATTATATTGTTGTCTAGGTGACAAGGATTTTCTTTTTGTTGTTTTTATAAGTAAACTTGAATGTACTAGATTGGGTATGATATGAGAATATTTGTTTCAAAATGGTATTATCTGTTTTATGTTTTGTTGAAATGCCTATCAGCATTTGTTAAATATTATTGGTGAAGCACCAGTTCCAGTCAGAATATTAAATCATGGTTGTGTACTAATGTTGGGAATTAGCACAGACAATGAAAAGTCTTCAAAAAAAGTTATGACTCTCCTGAAATTGATTTTAGTTTTGGGGCTTTCAAAATAGGATATATTAATTCGTTAAATTGTTCAAGCATGCTACATACAAATGCTGATAGGGACTTAAAGCTTTGTTTTCTATTAATGATTTATTATTTATATGCTTTTAACAAGAGGCATTAGAATATATCTGATTAAAATCTCATTTCTATTGTTCTTATGAGCAATCATCATTGGCTCACTCTAGATGAATTTGTTTTCTTTCAAATAAATCCTAGTAGAAAATATGATAATTATTATATTTCTAGATTGTTTACCATGATTCCAAAATATTTCTTAACACTGCCTATACTTGCCTTAGATTGTGTTTAAGAATAATTGCAGTGATGTAATAAGGGAATTTTTTTTGCTTCCTCCTCTTAACTTAACATACAAAACTTGAGAGTTTTTTTTTTCCTTTTGCAGGAGTAGTGTAAACCAAGATGGTAGATTAAAGGCAAGGAAACACCAGAGCACTCTGAATTCCACTTTTAATAAAATCCCCTTCAATTTTAAAATATTGCATTATATTGAAAACATTTTCAACCATAGGAAAATTTAGGAGGTCATCAGGAAAATTCTGTCTCTGTGGGGTCATGAATGGACATAAAGATAAGTGCAACTAGAATCTCCAATCAGAAGCAGGGCATTGAGGTAATTCAGTGCCAGCAGCAGAACCATTGTGATTTATAAACTGACAGATAGTAAGGGCATTGGGCAATTGGTCAGGAATATATTCCAAAGAACCCTTTACTGGCATTGTATAGTTTTGCAAATATTCATCCATTTCATTTTGATTATCAAATTTATTGGCATACACTTTGGCAAAATCAGTCTGAATTATTACTTTAATTTCCTCCTCAGTGGTGGTGGATTCCCCTTTTCCATTATTGATACTTGTAATATGGTTTTCTTCTTTCCATTTTTAAACAAATTAGCCAAATGTCTATCACTTTTAATGACTTATCATAAAACCCCTTTATTTTTATTTATTAGTTCAATATTTTCTTGTGTATGATATTATTAATTTCTCCTTTAATTTTCATAATTTCTAATTTGTTTATTAATTAGGGATTTTTAAATCATACTTTCTCTTACTTTTTTGGTTGTGTGCTCAGTTCATTAAACTCTTCTTTCTCTATTTTATTCATGCAAACATTTAAAGATATAAAAAATCTCCTTATAACTGTGTTGCTGTATCCTATAAGCTTTGGTATGTTGTCTGATGATTGTCATTGTCTTGTATGAAATCTTTAATTCTTTGTATGATTTGTTGTTTGATCCACTCCTTTAAAAATCAGGTTATTTAGTTTCTAATTAATTTTAAGTATGTCTCTCCATGGTGCTTTATTGCACATGATTTTTATTGCATCATAATCTGAAAAGGATACATTTCAATATGTCTGCCTTTCTACATTTGATTTGTATGTTCTTATTCCATAATACATGATAAATTTTTGTGTATTACGCATTGCAGAAAAAAAATATAAATTCCTTTCTACCTCCTATTCAATTTTCTCCCTAGATCAATCATATTTAACCAGTCAAATGCAGCTGTCCTAGCTTTCTGCATTGCTGAAAGGAGATGCTCCCATCAAGGTTGTTCATCTCATGTTGTTGTAGATGTGTACATTAATCTCTTGGTTCTACTCCCTTCTCTCAGCATCAGATCCTGTAAGTCATTCCATTCTTCACTAGAGTCCAACCCTTTGTGATTTCTTATATAACAGTAGTATTCCATGGCCTTCATATACCATAAGTTGTTTAGCCATTCTCCAATTGATGAGCATCCTCTCAATTTCAAATTCTTTGCTACTACAAAAAAAAAAAGTAGTCAAGAATATTTTGGAACATTTAAATCTTTGCCCATTGTTGATGATGTTTTTCTATAGACATAGAATTGGAATTGTTGGGTCAAAGGATATGAACAGTTTTATTGCTCTTTGAGCATAGTTCCATATTGTTTCAGAAAGGATGGGTCCTTTTACAACTACACCAGCAATGCATCAATATCCCAATCCTCCCTCAGCCTCTCCAACATTGATCATCTTCCCTTTTTCTTATCTTGTCTATTATAATAGGTTTGAGATATTACCTCATCGTTGCTTTAATTTTCATTTCTCTAATCAATAGTGATTTGGAGCAAATTTTCATATCATTATAGATTAGTTTTTATGTCTTCATTTGAAAACTGTCTTTTTGTATCCTACTTGTGATCTTATAGATTTGATGCAATTCTTTATATATTTTAGAAATGAGACCTTTATCAGAACTCCTGGCTGAGAAGAATGTTTCGCAACTTTCTCATTTCCTTCTAATTTTGGCAGCATTGATTTGATTGAAAAAGGATTCACTGACAATGATTTTTCTGCATTTTCCCCTCGGAATTAATTTTGGTACATCTTTTAGAGAACACTCACACTAATATGATTATAGATATATTAATGATCTGTATGATAAAGAGATCATATAAAAGCTAAGAAACTCACATGAACAAAACTCTTTTTGTAGTGGCAAAGAACTGGAAATTGAGAAGATGCCCATTAATTGGGGAATGCCTGAAAAAATTGAGTTGTATGACTATGATAGATACTATTGTTCCATAAGAAATCATAAGTGATCAGACTTCAGAAAAACCTGGGAAAAACTTTCATGAACTGTTACTGACTAGAATCATAAGAACATTTTACACATTAACAGCCGCATTGTGTGAAGATCAGGTAGGATGGGCTTGCTCAATTTTAAATGTAAAGGGAAAAAAATCATCCACATTCAGAGAAAGAACTTTGAAGTCTGAATGCTGATCAAAGCATACTATTTCCAATTTTTAAAATTTATGTTGTAATTTTTCCCCTCTTATTTTTTCTTTTTGTTTGTTTTTCCTTTTGAACTTTTATAACATGATTTATATTGTTATAAGTTTGACATAGTTATACATGTATAACATATGTGAGAGGGGGAGAAAAATTATGGAAATCAAAACCTCACAAAATGATTGTTGAAGGGTATATTTACATGAGGTTGGAAAAATAAATGAATTCAATTCAAAATAAAGAAATTTGCTTTAATTGCCTGAAAATAAAATAAATATTTTTAACATTTAAAATTTCAAAAGTTTCTCATTCTTATTAAATCTATGGCTAGAAATGTTCCCATTTTGCAAATGAAGAAACTGAGTTTCAAAGAAGATAAATTACTTTTCTAATATGTCATAATTATTAAATATTAGTATCAGAACTTAAAGCTGTCATTCTCCTTAATTTTAAATAATAATTTTCAACTTTACCATGCTGCCTCTGTGTATTTGGATGAATAATGTTTAGCTTTCTAGGAGATTCACTATGGCATGAGGGTTTCCCTAAAAATCATTGCATGAACAGCATATTTAGGGAGTTAGTGTTACTGAATATAGGCCCTCATACTAGCCTTGGCAAGTTTTCATCTTTTCTGGCAAGTATATATCAATGATTTAATATGTGGTCATGACACATAATACTTTTGTAACAAGGGCTCTAAGTACACTTGATGGTAAGGTTATTATTGATTATTGGTTAATTGCTGACAATGGGTTAATTGGTTAATTGGTTAATTGATATCAGGTACGCTTCTAAACAGGAATGTATGATCTACAGTATCCTTCAAATTATACACAATGTTTCTGGTTACCCTTGACTGTACCCTAGAGGTTTGTGAGACTGGGAAATTGTAAATTAGCCCTGGAGGAGTGCTTCTCAATTATTTGCTGATGCTGTCAATATGGAATTTTTCAGGACATCATGAAGAGATTTTCCTTTCCTTCATATTTTTACTAAAATTGAAGGGTACTTGAAAAAGGTAAAAAGTAATTAAAATTTGATGTGAAAAAATCTTAATCAAAGAGAAAGTGATGACATGTGATGAGATAAAAAGAAAACTGGGAACTAAATAAAAAATTTCTCTAATTTTATGTTTTAGATCCGTGATAATCATGCTGTAAAAGAAGAATTAAATTGAAACTGGAAAAAAATTAGAGAGAAAAATTTTTTAACTTTTAAAAATTAAAGATAATAAGCTTTCTTCTGCATTTAAATTAGACAGCTTCTTCTCTGGATGTGGATAGTATTTTGCCATCAGAAAACTTTTTGAAACTATCTTTGATTATTTTGCAGCTGAAAGGAACAATGCCATCATAGATGATCAAAATATAATGTACCTGTTATTAAGTAATTTTTTCTGGTTCTGCACATTTCACTCAGCATCAGTATAAGAAAGGCTTTCTAGGCTATCTAGGAGTCTCATCCCTCATATTTGCATATAGAACAGTAGTCTTCTATCACATTCATCTACGACAATTTATTAATCTTCAATTCATGGGTATCACCTCAATTTTCAAAATTTGCCATTGTGAAAATAGCTGCTATAAATTATTTTTGAACATGTGAGTTTTTTACGCTTTTCTATGAACTCTTTGGTTTACAGACCCTGTGGTTGTTTTGATGGATCAAAGGCATCCACTTTTTTTATTGCCCTTTCAGTGTAATTCCAAATTGTTCTTCAGAATGGTTCAATTAATTTACAACCACCTCAAGAAGGCATTACTGTCCCAGTTTTTCCACATACCCTCCAACCTTGATAATTTTTTTCAGATACTTTGGCAAATCTGATGGCTGTTAGGGAGTTCATTTTAATTTGCAAATCTCTAATCAAAAAGATTTAGACCATTTTTTTCATTTGACTTTAGATAACTTTATTTTGTTCATGTGAGAATTGCATGTTCATATCCTTTGACAATGCAACAAATGAGTAATGATTTGTATTTTTCCACATTTGACTCTTTATATATTATTGAAATGAGTCTTTTGTGACAAAACAACTTGTAGGGGTGGCTAGGTGGTGTAGTGGATAAAGCACTGGCCCTGGATTCAGGAGTACCTGGCTTCAAATCCGGTCTAAGACAATTAATTATTACCTAGCTGTGTGGCCTCGGGCAAGCCACTTAACCCCATTGCCTAGCAAAAAAAAAATATTGTAAAAATTGTTTCCCAACTTCCTTTTACTCATTCTTGAATTGGTTTTATTATGCAAAAACTTTTCAGTTTAATGTAATAAAAATTATCAATTTTTTCATATTCTTTGGTCAAAAAAGTTTCCTTTTTCATGGATCTGAAGATAAACTTTTACTTCTTCTCCAAATTGATTTATGATATCTCCTCTTATGTCTAAATTCTGTACTCATTTTGAACTTATCTCGGTATGGGGTGTGAAATATTTGTCTATGCCATGTTTCTGTCATACTATTTTACAGTTTGTTCAACAGGTTTTTATCAGAATTAGTTCTTATCCTAAATGAAATCTTTGGGTTTATCAAACAGCAGATCACTATAATCATTTACAACTTTCTTTTGCTCCTAATCATTTCCCCTGATCCACCACTATATTTCTTAGCTAGTACCAAACAGCTTTAATGATTAATGCTTTAAAATATAATTTTGCATTTGGTATGATTGGGTTAATTTTATATTTCATATTTTTTCATTAATTCCCTTGATATTCTTGACCTTTTTGTTCCTCCAAAGGAATTAAATTACTATTTTTTTCTTATTTCAATAAAATAATGTTTTGGAGGTTTGATTCATATGGCACTGGAAAAATAATTTAATTTAGTTAAAATTTTCCTTATTTTTATATTAGATTGACTTACCCATGAGCAACTGACATTTTGTCAGTTATTTAGATTAGATTTTATTTGTGTTAAAAATGTTTTATACATGCTTTCATATAGTTACCTCAGATGGAATGTTACTTTCTAATTTTTGCTACTATTTCTTTTTAGTAATATATAAAAATGCTGAGAATTTATGTGGGTTTATTTTATATACTGAAACTTTGTTAAGGTAACTAACTGTTTCAAGTATTTTTTATATGATTTTCTAGGATTGTCTAATCATGCCATCATATCATCAATAAAGGGAGGTTTGTTTATTCATTAACTATTCTATTTCATTCAATTTTTCTTTTATCATTGCTATAACTAAAATTGGTATGCCTATATTGAATAATAGTTTGATAACAGGCATGCTTGCTTCACCCCTGATATTATTGGGAAAGCCTCTATCTTAACTCTGTAAAATATAATATTTATATATGGTTTTTGGTAGCTACTGCTAATCATTTTAAGGAACACTTCATTTTTTCATATGTTCTCTACTGTTTTAATAGGAATGAGTATTATATTTTTTCAGAAACTTTTTCAACATATGTTGAAAATAATCATATGATTTCTGTTATGTTTGTTATTGATATGTTCAATTATACTGATAGTTTTCCTAATAGTGTACTAACCCAGAATTCCTCATAAAAATCTTACTTGATCCTAGTGTATTATCCTAGTGATAATTTGCTGTAATCTCTTTGCTAACATTTTTTGTAAAATGCTGTATCCTTATTCATATTTTTGTTGCTCTCAATTTTTTTCTCTGTTTTCACTCTTACTGGTTTAGATATCAGTACTTCATTGGGATTATAATATTTATTTGTGAATCTATCTGACCCTGGGATTTTTTCTTCTGCACTGCATTGATGGCTTGTTGAGTTTCTTTTTTGGAGGTGGGATTGTTTAAGTATTCGATTTACTCTTCCTTTAGCTTGGGCAGTTTATATTTTTGCAAATGTTCATCCATTTCACATAGATACTGAGAATTTTTGGCCTATATTTGGGGAGGCTAGTTCTGAATTATTTCATTAATTTCTACATCATTGTTCTGAAATTATCTTTTTTGATATTATTAATTTAGTTTTCTTCTTTTTCTAATCAAATGAATCCAAAATTTACATATTTTTATAATTTATTAATAAAACTGATCATTTTGTTTATTATTTCAATAGTTTATTTTTAAAATTAATTTTATTAATTTCATGTTTAATTTTCAGTTTTAATTTTGGTATTTAATTGGAATTTTTGACTTGTTCTTTCTCTGACACTTTTAATTGAATGTTCAGTTCATTAATTTCCTCTTTCTCTATTTAACTCTTGAAAAATTTAGAGATATATTTCCCTAGTAACTGTTTTATCTGTGTCCCATAATAAGTTTTGATATGTTGCCTCTTTATTGTCATTTTACTGGGTAAACTTAACTTCTTAATAATTTCTGTGATTTGTTGCTGGACCCACTCATTCTTGAAAATTGAGTTTTTAGTTTTTAATTAATTTTAAGTCTATCTTTCTATGGCACTTATTGAACATGATTTTTATTGAATATGACCTGAAAAGGATGACTTAAATATTTCTATACCTCTGTATTTTTTATGAGTTTTTAATGTCCTAATACATAGCTAAATTTTAGGTAGATGTCCAGTACCACAGGAAAATAAAGTATATTATTTCTATACACAATAGATTTTCTCCAATGTGCTATCATATCTATGTTTTCTAACATTCTATTCTACAGATTTACTCCCTTCTATTTATTTTTTGGTTAGATTTATCTAAATCTGAAAGAGGAAAATTTGAGTTCCCCCACAAGTATAGTTTTGCTAGCTATGTTTTGTTGTAATTCATTTTATCCTTTTTTATTTATTTACACATTACTAAAATAATTTTGTTATATGAGTAAACATAATTCCCACATCCTCCCACAAAGGGTAAAAAAAAAAACCTCATGAGAAATAAAGAGAAAAAGTGAAAGAAAGAGAAAAAAAAAATGTGTTTCAGTCTATTTTGATGCCATCAGCTCTGTCTCTGAGGTGGATCACATTCTTTACCATAAGTTCATTAGAAAGTTACTTCCACATTTTGGATCTAAAGGAAGCTGATGACAGCAAGAAATCCAGACACAATAGTTCAACACCAAAAGAATGAAAAATTAGAAGAAAATGTGAAATATCTCATTGAAATAACAGATGATCTGGAAAACAGATCCAGAAAGATAATTTGAAAACTATTGGGTTCCATGAAAGTCATGATCAGCAAAAGAGCCTTGACCTCATTTTTAAAGAATTCCCACAGGAAAATTTTCCTGATATCCTAGAGGCAGTGTGTGAATTATAAATTGAGAGAAGACGCCAATTGCCCCCAGAAAGCGATCAAAAGACAAAAACCAGCATTACCATGGTCAAGTTCCAGAACTCCCAAGTCAAAGAGAAAGTATTATAAGCAGCCAGAAGGACACAATTCAAATATCATGGACCTGCAGTCAAGATTACCCAGGATTTATCAGTAATTATATTAAGGCCTCATAGGGCTTGCGATATAATATTCTTGAAGGCAAAAGAGCTTGGAATGTAACCGAGAATCAACTGCCCAGCAAAACTGAATATGTTCTTCCAGGGTAAAAGATGGAATTTCAATGAAACATGGGACTTTCAAAAGTTCCTGTGAAATGACCAAACTGAAATGCAAAGTTTGATCTTCAAGTACAGGACTGAGGTGAAACCACAGAGAGGGTGAATGAGATAAGAAAATTATGAGGGACTTGATGATGATGAACATTGTGTATTCTTGCATATAAAGATGATACTAATAATACTCATCCTTATTTAATAGAACAAGTAGAGGAAGCTTTCATAGATGAGGCACAGGAGGGAGCTGAATTTGAAGATATAATATATGGTAAAAATGGAGTCAATGGGTAAAAGGGAAAAGTACTGGGATGCAGAAAAGAGAGGTAGAATAGGTTAATACATTTCATGTAGAAGGGGGAGAAGGTGAAGGGGAATGAGGGAGCCTTCATTCTCATTGGAAATGGCTCAGATAGGAAAAAGCACACCCACTCAATAGGTTATTGACCACCAGAAGAAAATGGAGAGAAGGTTGGACAGGAGAGGGGAGGTGGGGATGTGTGTGATAGAGGAGAGGATAAATCATGGGAGAGGATAGATATAGCACATTTTTTTTTACCTTTTGCAAGTTCCTGGGATTGGGTTGTCTGTCTGGTCCATGGAGAAGGGTGGTTTCTGGTTATCTGGGGTGGGATGTAGACTTGAGGCCTCTTGGCCCCAGGGTTGGTGCTCTGTCCATTGTGACACTCGGCAGCCCCATAGCACATTTATGAAGAGGGACAGACTGAAAAGAAAGAGAAAACATAGATGGCAGTGGGAGAAATGGATGGAGGGAATTACCATCAGCAACAGCAACTGTGGAAAAATATGGAAGTAACTACTATGATGGAGCTATGATAAAGAATGTGATCCACTTGAGAAAACCGATGGTATCAGAACACACACTGCAACACAATTTTTTGTCTTTCTTTTACTTTATTTCTCATGATGTTTTATATTTTTGTGGGGAGTACGTATTATGTTTACTCTTAAACAAGAATAAAAATAGTAATGTTTAAATAAATTAAAGGAAATAAAGAGAAGTTGCTGCCATATTTTTACACAGTTGTCAGTGCTTCTAATTCCCTCCATCCATTTCTCTCCAAAGGCAATTATTATATTTTCTCTATCCTTTCAGTCTTTCCCCTCTTCAAAAGTGTGTTAGGAAACAGCTGAGGTGCACAATGGACAATGCACCAGTCCTGGAGCCAAGAATTCCAAAACCTACATTCATCCCACAGGGACCCAGCAACAACCCAGCCCTATGGTCCCATACAGGCCACCCAATCCCACCACCTTTCAAAAAGTAAAAAAGAAAATGTTTTCTATATGACTGTTGTCTCCCATGATCTACCCTCCCATCTATCCCCCTCCATTCTCCGCTCCTTTCCCTAGTCCCTTTTCTCAAACCCCTTCCTCTCCTTTTTCTTCTTAATTTCTATGCCCTATTACATATATCTGTTGTTTCCTTCCTGAGCCATTCCCTATAAGAATGAACTCTCCCTCAATCTCTCTCAACTTCCCCCCTTCCATATTATTGCAAAAACTATTTCTTGACTCTTTTATATGAAATATCTTAGTCTAGTCTACCTCTCATTTCTTTCTCACAGTACATTTCCTTTTTACCCATTGACTCAATTTAAAAAAACATATCTTCAACTTTAACTCCCTCCTGTGCCTTTTCTATATAAGCTCCTTCTAACTGCTATAATAAATGTGAAGTTTCATATGATTATTATCAGTGTCATCTTCCCATGCAGGAATATGTACAGTTAATCATCAATAAATCCTTCATAATTTGTCATTCTCATACACCATCTCTGTGCTATACCTGAGTCCTGTACTTGAAAATCAAACATTCACTTCAGCTCTGGTCATTTCAACAGGAACGTTTGATATTCATCTGTTTCATTGAAATCCAACTTTTCCCCAGGGAAGAGAATGTTCAGTTTTCAGTGTAGTTGATAGTCAGTAGCATTGCAAGCTGTTTTGGCTTCTGGAATATCATATTCCAAGCCCTACAAGCCCATAATGTAGATGCTGTTAAGTCCTGTGTAATCCTGACTGTAGTACAATGATATTTGAATTGTTTTGTTCTGGCTGCTTTCAATATTTTCTCTTTGACTTGTGAGTTCTGGAACTTGGTTATAACATTCCTGGGAGTTGTTTTTTTGGATCTCTTTCAGTAGGAGATTGGTGGATTCTTTTAATTTCTATTTTCCCCTCTGCTTCTAGGATATCAGAACAATTTTCCTCTAGAAATTCTTTTAAAATAAAGTCCTGGCTCTTTTACTGATCATGACTTTCAAGTAGCCCAATAATTTTTAAATTGCTTCTTCTGGATCTGCTTTCCAGATCTGCTTTTTGTTTCAGTGAAATATTGCACATTTTCTTGTAGTTTTTCATTCTTTTGATATTATTTTATTGTGACTTGATTTCTCACAAATTCATCAGCTTCCTTTAGCTCCATTCTACATTTGAAGGATTTGTTTTCTTTAGAGAGTTTTATTATCTCCTTTTCCACCTTGCCAATTCTGCTATTTAAGGTATTTTTCTCCTCATGTTTTTTTGAATTTTTTTTTTTCATTTGATATATATAAACTAGTTTTTGATATGTTATTTTCTTGAGCATTTTTTTATCTCATTGACTAAACTGCTGACTTGGTTTTTAGCTTTTTCCTGCAGTTCCTGCATTTCTCTTCCAATTATAGCTCTACTTCCCTTATTTGATTTTCAAAATCTTTTGGGGGGCTCTGAAATAGCCTGAGACCAACTTCTATATTTCCTGAAGGATTTAGATCTAGAAGTTAGAACTTTGTCATCTTCTGAGTGTGTATTTTGATCCATCATAAGACCAAGAAATTGTCTATGGTCAAGTTCCTTTTTTTCTATTTACCTATTTCCCCAGTTTGTATCCTGGTTTTGGGGTGCTTTCAGATCTTTTGAGTATGATTTGGGCACAACTGTAAGGACCTCAGTTCCTTCAAGGTCTTATGGGAGGCTTTGACTGTTCTCCTGCCTGTGCTTTGGTTTGTGAATGACAACAAGCCCTTCCCTGTGCCCGTGAGCTATAACAAGGGTCCCTGCTCTGTGGCAATAGGGGAGTCCCAAACTGCGACCAGGATCTGAATATGGAAAAAAACAAAAGAATCCTTTCCTAGGGGCAGAGGAAAGACCTCAACAGTCTCCACTACCCCCTTACCTTCTGTTGGCTCAGTGCTCTAGGAGCAGCAGCCAGCTGGCTCCCTCCTGAGAGGCTCTGTGTGCCTGTTTCTCTTTCCTGCTATCTGGGCTAGGCCATAGCTGCTAAAGAGGGTCATTCTGGCCTGGGAACAGAAATCACTCTAGCAAAGTCTCCCTGTTGATCTTCCAGGTTGTGCTTGGTGTTCCCTGGGTTGCAGGTTATGAAACTGCTTCTGCTAATGGTAGCCATTACTCCCAGGGACCCAGGAGCCCAGAAGGCTGTTCCAGGAAGAATGGAGTTCCTTCAGTTTGATGTGATGTTCCTTGATAAGATGCTGCCCCCTCTAGTAGTAGTGCTGTAGTATGGATTACCCAGGACTCAGCAGCATCCACATTATGGGCTCATAGGGCTTGGAATATGATAGCCTGGAAGCAAAAGAGCCTAAAATGCAACTGAGAATCAACTACCCAGCAAAACTGGACATGCCCTTCCAGGCAAAAAGATGAGCTTTCAATGAAACAGGAGAATTTCAAATATTCCTTTGAAATGGCCAGAATAGAACAGAAAGTTGATCTTGAAGTACAGGAGTCAGGTAAAGCATAAAGTTAGTGAAAAAGAAGGGTAAATTATGAGGGAATTAATGCAGAAAACTGTATATATTCCTGCATGAGAATATGATTCTGATAGTACATTTATGAACCTTGTCATTTATTAGAGCAGTTAGAATGAGTTTTTATATTTCAGACCCAGGAGCGAGCTTCCATCCAATATGGGGGAGAGAAGACAGGCACAGTTCTAAAGTTTCTTGATCTCTTCCCCATCTATCACATGAAACAAACTTCTTAAAAGAAATCCGACCCACAAAATCCAGAAAGAAAAGACAGGAAAAAGAACATCTACATCAGGATTTGTCTCCAGCAGCAGCTTTAGCCGAATTCCAGCAGGGATGAGTCTGGGCTCAGAGGGAGGATCAGCACAGGATCAGCCAGATTAACGGCTGAATGGGAGCCAGGAGTCTGAGGGACCGAGAGCCAGCCGGACCTGCTGAATCAGTGGCGGAGCTGGACGACAGGAGCTTGGGTCAGTGGGGAGCAGAAGCACTGGTGTTGGTGCTGTCCCCCTGGAGCTTGGGGACAGGGTTGGTGGTAGAGTTCTGGTACAGGAGAGCTATGGACACCATCCTGGGCTCCTCTGGTCCCATTGCAGCTCAGACCTCCTTCTAAACAAACAAATGCAAACTATTTCTGCCTCAGGCCCAGGTGTGTGAGCAGAAAACTAGCCCAGCTGAGGAAGGACCTCAGGGCAGGGTAAAGCCCACCATTGATTGAAGGCAAAATAATTCAATAGCTCCAACTCCTCCTGTCAAGAAAAGAGAGAAGACCTCAACCAAGGTCACAGACACTCCAGAAAAGCAAGCAACAGCTCCTACTGGCCAACCAGAGAAACTGCACACAGTGAATAAAGCAATTAGCGATCCCAAGCCCCGGTGAACCCCCCCCCCCCAACTCAAGGTCTTAGCAAAATGAAGAAGGGTCAGCGGAGAGGTGGATCCATAGAAAAATTTCTGGAAGGGAAAGACCCTAACTCAGAGAGACTTGGAAACTCTGAGGAGAATACAATCTGGTCTCCAGCACAGAAAGGCTTCCTTGAAGAAATAAGGAAAGAGCTTAAAAATTTGGGAGAAACAATTAATACCTTGCAACAAGAAAACAAAACCTTAGAAAGTATAATTGGACAAATACAAAAGTAGAATAAATCTCTCAGATAATAAACTGGACAATTACAGAATGAGAATAAATCTCTCAGATCATCAATTGGAGCAATACAAAAGGAAAATAATTCTCTCAGATACTCAAATGAGCAAATACTAAAAGAAATTAATTCTCTCAAAACCTCATTTGGTCAAATGGAAAGCTCTTTCAAAAGTAGAATTGACCAATTGGAAAAGGAATTGCAAAAGGTTAATGAAGAAAACTCCTCCCCCATAAAAAGAATGTAATTTGCAGAAACTAATGACTCCATGAGACAGCAAGAGTCAGTAAAACAAAATCAAAAAATAGAGAAAATAGAAGAAAATGTAAAATACCTCATTAACAAAACCACTGACCTTGAGAATAGATCGAGGAGGGGCAACCTGAAAATTATAGGACTTCCTGAAAACATTGAAGAGAAAAAAAAGCCTGGAGTTAATATTACAGGATCTAGTGATGGAAAACTTCCCTGATATCCTGGAATCGCAGGGCAAAGTATTTATTGAAAGAGTATATTGATCTCCACCAGAAAAATATTCTAAAGTGAAAACACCAAGTAATGTTGTGGCCAAACTCCAGAACTATCAAATAAAAGATAAAATCCTGCAAGCAGCCAGAAAGAAACAGTTTAATTATCAAGGATCCACAGTAAGGATCACACAGGACCTGGCTGCCTCAACTTTAAGGGATCAAAGGGCTTGGAACAAGATATTTCAAAGAGCAAGGGAGCTTGGAATGAAGCCAAGAATCTACTTTCCTGCAAAGCTGAGCCTTCTCTTCCAGGCAAAAAGATGGACATTTAACAAAATGGAAGAATTCCAAAAATTTTTGATAAAAAAACCAGAGCTAAACAGAAAATTTGGGCATCAAACAGGAGGTTCAAGAGACACATCAAAAGGTAAAAAAAAGGGGGGTTGGCAAAGGGAAAAAATGCTATCCAGTAAGTTGTACCTGGCTATATCCCAGCATGGGTTGAAAAAAAAAGATTCTCATAAGTCTTGCGAATTCTAACTCTAACAAAGAGAATACACATAGTCAGAAATGATGGATATTCATGACCTATCCATGAGACTTTCTATCTAATGGGATGTAACTGGCTTTAACCCCACTTGGGAGAAAGACTCAAATAACTCTCAGGAATTTTGACTCTATTCAAAGAATATACTGAACTAGAAGGGACAGACACTCAGAATTTTCTATGACTTAGAATGATCTAAAAAAACACTATCTCCTAAAAAAGGGGTTCAGGAAAGAGACAGGAGGAGGGGAGATTGAATGGGGTAAATCTCATTACACTAAAAGGTACCAAAAAACCTATGGTAATAGAGGGGAAGAAGGGAGCAGAGGAGAAACACCTGAATCTTCTTATCCTCAGACTTTGCTAAAAGCCAACCTACACATCCTCAGTTAACTCATAAAACATCTAACCTTTCAAGTATTAAAAGGGGAAAGGGGAGGGGGGACAGAGAAAGGGACAGGGAGTGGGGGATAAAGGGGGCAATAACAAAAGGAAGGAAAGGGAAAAGGGAAAAAAAGGGAAAGGGGAAAGAAAAGGGAGGGTGTGATATAGGAGGGTAAACACAATGAAGGGGGTGGTATTTAGAAACAAAATACTGGGGACTATGGATAAAGGGGGTAAAGGGGAAAAATACAAACAGAGGGAAGATAGCATGGAGGGCAATAAAGAATTATTAATCATAACCTTGAATGTGAATGGGATGAACTCTCCCTTAAAATATAAGCAAATAGCAGAGTGGATTATAAACCAGGATCCTACAATATTCTGCTTAAAAGAAACTCATTTGAAGCAGAGAGATACATATAGAGTAAAGGTAAAAGGTTGGAGCCAAATATATTTTGCTTCAGCTGAAGTAAAAGAAGCAGGGATAGCAATCCTTATCTCAGACAAAGCAGCAGCAAAAATAGATAGCATTAAAAGAGACAAGGAAAGAAACTTTATCCTCCTAAAAGGTACCATAGCCAATAAAGTCATTTCAATATTGAATATATATGCACCCAGTGGGACAGCATCCAAATTCTTAGAGGAGAAGCTGAAAGAAGTATAGGAAGACATAGACAGCAAAACTCTACTATTGGGAGACCTCAACCTCCCACTCTCAGATCTAGATAAAATGAATCATAAAATAAACAAGAAAGAAGTTAAGGAGGTAAATAGATTTTTAGAAAAATTAGATCTGCTAGACGTATGGAAGAAACTGATTGAGGATAGAAAGGAATATACCTTTTTTCTCTGCAGTACATGGAACTTATACAAAAATTGACCATGTACTAGGACATTAAAAAGCTAATGATCGACTGCAGAAAGGCAGAAATAGTGAATACATCCTTTTCAGATCACAATGCAATAAAAGTCATATTCAATACTGTGCCAAGGAGATATAGACCCAGAACAAATTGGAAACTGAATAACCTTATTTTTTAAAAAAAATGAATGGACTAAAAAGCAAATTATAGAAAGAAGTAACCATTTTATCCTAGATAATGATAATAATGAAACAACATACCAAAACCTATGGGATTCATTCAAAGCGAATAAATTGGAGAAAGAGGAAATCAATGAACTAAAAATGCAACTAAAAAAATGAGAGAAAGAACAAATCAAAAATCCCCAATTAAATACCAAATTAGGAATTCTAAAAATTAAAGGAAAAATTAATAAAATTAAAATCAAAAAAATATTGAATTAATAATAAAACCAAAAGTTGGCATTATGAAAAAAAACAATAAAATTGATAAAACTCTGGTCGATTTTATTTAAAAAAGTAAGAATAAAACCAAATTGCTAGTATCATAAATGAAAAAGGTGAACTCACCACCAATAAGGAGGAAATTTAATTAATAATTTGAAATTATTTTGCCACACTTCTATGCCAATAAATTTTATCATCTAAGTGAAATGGATGAATATTTACAAAAATTATAAGTTGCCCACTTTAAATGAAGAAGAGATTAAATACCTAAACAATCCTATCTCAGAAAAAGAAATTCAACAAGCCATTATTGAACTCCCTAAGAAAAAAATCTGCAGGACCTGATGGATTCACAAGTGTATTCTACCAAACATTTAAGGAACAATTGGTTCCAATCCTATATAAACTCTTTAGAAAAATAGGGAAAGATGGAACTAAGCCTAACTCTTTCTATGAAACCAAGATAGAATGTACTTAGCTAGAAGTGTTGGATACTCAGAATTTTCTGTGAGTCAGAATGATTTTTAAAATGCTACCTCATTAAAAAAGAGGGAAAGGAAGGAAATGGGAAAAGGGAGGGGATTGAATGGGGAAAATCCCATTACGCTAAGAGGTACAAAATACCTATGGTAATAAAAGGGAAGAAGGGAGGAGAAGAGAAAAACCGGAATCTTCTTTTCATCAGACTTGGCTTAAAGTCAACTTACACACATACTCAATTAACTTAAAAAAATATGTAACCTTTCTAGTATTAAATGGGGAAAAGGGGAGGGGACAGAGAAATGGAGGGGGAGGGAAAAGGTTGGAACTAACAAAAGGAAGGGAAGGGAAAAGGGAAAAATGGGAAAGGGGAAAGAAAGGGGACAGGGTGATACAGGAGGGCAAACACACTGAAGGGGGTGTTATTCAGAAACAAAATATTGGGGAATATGGGTAAAGGCATGGAAAAGGGGAAAAGTACAAACAGAGGGAAGATAATATGGAGAGCATTAAAGAATTAATAATTATAACTTTGAATGTGAATGGGATGAACTCTTCCTTAAAACTTAATCAGGGGCAGCTAGGTGGTGTAGTGGATAAAGCACCAGCCTTGGAGTCAGGAGTACCAGGGTGAAAATCTGGTCTCAGACATTTAATAATTATCTAGCTGTGTGGCCTTGGGCAAGCTACTTAACCCCATTTGCCTTGCAAAAACCCCCTAAAATACAAAAAAAATAAAAATTTAATCAAATAGCAGATTGGATTAAAAACAAGAGCCCTACAATATACTGCTTACAAGAAACTCATTTGAAACTGAGAGATACATATAGAGGAAAGGTAAAAGATTTGGAGCAAAATATACTTTGCTTCAGCTGAAGTTAAAAAAAAGCATGGGTAGCAATCATTATCTCAGAGAAAGCAACAGCAAAAATAGATAGTGTTAAAAGAGATAAGGAAGGAAACTTTATCTTCCTAAAGGCTACCATAGAAAATAAAGTGATTTCAATACTGAATATATAGGGATCCAATGGGATAGCATCCAAATTCTTAGAGGAGAAGCTGAAAGAACTACAGGAAGACATAGACAGCAAAACTCTACTAGTGGGAGACTTCAACCTTCTGCTATCACATTAAAATAAATCAAATCATAAAAGGAACAAGAAAGAAGTTAAGGAGCTAAATAGATTGTTGGAAGAACTAGATATGGTAGTCTTATGGAGGAAATTGAATGGGGATAGAAAGGAATATACCTTTTTTCTCTGTAGTACATGGCACTTATACAAAAAATGACCATGTACTAGGACATAAACACCTAATGATCACCTGCAGAAAGTCAGAAATAGTGAATATATCTTTCTCAGATCACAGTGCAATAAAAGTCATATGCAATACTGGACCAAGGTGATATAGACCCAGAACAAATTGTAAAGTGTGGAAGTTGAATATCCTCATTTTAAAGAATGAGTGGATCAAAAAACAAATTATAGAAAAAAATTAATAATTTTATCATAGATAATGACAACAATGAAATAACATACCAAAACTTATGGGATATATTATATCTTTAAATGCTTACATGAATAAGTTAGAAAAAGAGGAAATCAATGAACTAAATATGCAACCAAAAAAAAATTAGAGAAAGAACAAATCAAAAATCCCCAATTAGATACCAAATTAGAAATTCTAAAAATTGAAGGAGAAATCAATAAAATTGAAAGTAAAAAAAACATTGAATTAATAAATAAAACCAAGATTTGGTTATATGAAAAATCAAATAAAATTGATAAAACTCTGGTTAATTTTATTAAAAAAAGAAACAAGAAAATCAAATTGCTAGTATCATAAAAAAGGTGAACTCACCACCAATGAGGAGGAAATTAAAGTAATATTTTGAAATAATTTTGCCCAGCTCTATACCAATAAATTTGACAATCTATGTGAAATGGATGAATATTTACAAAAATATAAGTTTCCCAGGTTAAATGAAGAGGAGATTAAATACCTAAACATTCCTATCACAGAAAAATTAATTCAACAAGCCATCATTGAACGCCCTGAGAAAAATTCTCCAGGGCCTGATGGATTCTCAAGTGAATTCTACCAAACATTTAAGGAATAATTGCTTCCAATTCTATACAAAATATTTACAAAAATAGGGGATGATGGAACTCTGCCTAACTCTTTCTATGAAACCAATATGGAGCTGATATCTAAACAGGAAATGTTAAAACAGAGAAAGAAAATTATAAACCGATCTCCCTGATGTATATAGATGCAAAAATGTAAAAGACAATCTTTGGAAAACAATTACAACAAGTTATCATTACGATTATTCATTATGATCAAGTGGGATTTATCCCAGGAATGCAGGGTTGGTTCAATATTAGGAAAACTGCTAATATAATCAATTATATCAACAACAAACCTATTAGAAATTATATGATCTTATCAGTAGATGCTGAAAATATTTTTGGTAAAATACAGCACAAATTCCTACTAAAAACACTAGAGACCGTAGGAATACATGGACTTTTCCTTAGAATAATTAGCAATATCTATCTGAAACCATCAAACATCATTGTATTCAATGGGGAGAGGCTAGAGACATTCCCAATAAGATCAAAAGTGAAACAAAGGGGTGTCTAGGTGGTGTAGTGGATAAAGCACTGGCCTTGGAGACAGGAGTACCTGGGTTCAAATTTGGTCTCAGACACTTAATAATTACCTAGCTGTTTGGCCTTGGGAAAGCCACTTAACCCCATTTGCCTTGGAAAAAAAAAAAACTAAAAAAAAAAGTGAAACAAGGATGCCCATCATCACCACTACTATTCAGTATTATATTAGAAATGTTAGCTTCAGAAATTAGAGAAGAAAAAGAAATTGAAGGAATTAGAATTGGGAAGGAAGAGACAAAAACTCACACTCATTGCATATGACATGAAGGGAAACCTAGAGAATCCAAAGAAATCATCCAAAAAAATAACCCCCAGAAATCCTAAAATTATGTATGTATATGTGTATATATATATAGCAAGATACAGCAGGAAGAAATAGAAAGAGAAATCCCATTAAAATCCCATTAAAAAAAAAAACCTCACTCAATATAAAATAGCTGGGAGTCTATTTGCCAAGGCAAACTCAGAATGTTTTTGAAAGCAATTATAAAATAGTTCTCACACAAATTAATTCAGATTTACATAACTGTGCAAATATCAACTGCCCATGGATAGGTAGAGCTAATATAATAAAAATGACAATTCTACCAAAACTAAGCTACCTGTTTAGTGCCCTACTAATTAAAATTCCAAAAATATTACTTTAATGAATTCAAAAAAGTTGCAAGTAAATTCATATGGAAAAATAAAAAGTTGAGAATTTCCAGGGATTTAATGACAAAAAGTGCAAAAGAAGGGGTCTTATTCCTACCTGATCTAAAATTATATTACAAAGCATCAGTCATCAAAACTCTCTGGTATTGGCTAAGAAATAGAGTGCTGGACCAGTGGAATTGACTAGGTGCAATAGCAGGAAACAATTATAGTAATCTGCTGTTTGATAAACTCAGGGAATCCAGCTATTGGTATAAAAACTCTCTTTTTGAAAAAAACTGCTGGGAAAATTGGAAGTTAGTATGGAAGAAACTTAGATTAGACCAACACCTCACACCCTATACCAAAATAAGATCCAAATGGTTACAGGATTTAGATATAAATACAATATTATAAGCAAATTAGAAGATCAAGGACTAGTTTACCTGTTAGATCTATGGAAAGGGGAGCAGTTTATGACTAACAAGGAGATGGAGAACATCACTAAATTCAAACTAGATGATTTTGATTGCATTAAATTAAAAAGCTTTTGTACAGATAAACCCATTGTATCCAAGATCAAAAAATTGTAGTAAACTGGGAAACAATCTTCACAACTAATGTTTCTGACAAAGATCTCGTTTCTAAAATATACAGAGAACTGAGTCATATTTTAAAAAAGCCATTCCCTAGTTGACAAATGTTTAAAGGATAGGCAAAGGCAATTTACAGAGTAGGAGATCAAAGCAATCCAGAGCCATATGAAAAATTGCTCTAAATTATTACTTACTAGAGAAATGCAAATCAAAGCTTCTCTGAGGTACTAACTCATAACTCTCAAACTGGCCAATATGAACAGAAAGGATAATGCTCATTGTTGGAAGAGTTGTGGGAAATCTGGGACACTATCACATTGTTGGTGGAGCTGTGAGTTCATCCAACCTTTCTGGAAAGAAATATGGAACTACACCAAAAATGGAAGAAAAATGTGCACACCCTTTAATCCAGCAATACCACTACTGGGTCCATACCCTGAAGAGATGATGAAAAAGTGTAAAATCATTACTTGTACAAAAATATTCATAGCAGCCCTGTTTATGGTGGCAAAGAATTGGAAATCAAGTAAATGTCCTTCAGTTCAGGAATGGTTTCATAAACTGTGGTATATGTATTATGTTATCGAAAACTATTGTTCTCTTAGAAACCAGGAGGGACAGGAATTCATGGAAGCCTGGAGGGATTTGCATGAACTTATGCTGAGTGAGATGAGCAAAAACAGATAAGCGCTGTATACCCTAAAAGCAACATGCGGGTGATATTTAACCTTGATGGATATGCTTATTTCATCAGTGCAAAAATCAGGGACAATTTGGAGCTGTCTGCAATGGAGAATACCATCTGTATACAGATAAAGAATGGTGAAGTTTGAACAAAGTTCAAGGTATATTCCCTTTAATTTTGAAAAAAATCCCTGCTATTTTATTGTCTTATCTTTTTATCTCTTATACTTTATGTTTCTTCTTTAAGGATATGATTTCTCTCTCATCACAATTAATTTGCATCAATGTCCAACATGGAATCAATGTAAAGACTGACAAATTGCTTTCTGTGGGGCTGTGGTGGTGGGAGGGAAATGAGATTGGAGGGAAAATTATAAAACTCAAATAAAAATTTTAATAGGAAAAAAGAATAGATGAAATGATAAAAGAGGGGCAAAAGCTAATAAATGAATTTTCCAAAAGTGAAAAATAGGCAACAAAATTCACTGGAGAATGACAAACACTCTTTAAACAGGAGATTATTTCTAAATGAGATCTAAAAAATTAACAAATTGAAGGGTGAGAAAAAATGCACTGGAAAAAACAGAAAGGAAAGAGATTCTATTTCTTGGGATAAATTATTTAACATAGATTAAAGAAAACTCTCATAGCCGGAATGAACCTTACTATCTTCAGAATTGACTCAAACAAAATAACATACACACTCAATAGAGTATAGAAATATATCTTACCCTAGAAGAGACTAGGAGACATAGAAGATAAAAGAATGAAGGAGGAAATAAAAAAAAAAAGGAGGGCAGATTAAGGAGAGGGTAGTCAGAAGCAAAGCACTTTTGAGGCAGAATAGAGTAATAGGAGAGAAAGAGGGAATAGAATAGAATGCGTGGGGGGGGGGAAGGATAGAGGTAAATATAGTTAACTATAGACACCATGGAAAATAATTATGAAACAAGGCCTGATAAAACACTCATTTCTCAAACTTATAGAGAACTGAGTCAAATTTATACAAAAAGAGTCATTCTCCAGTTAATAAGGATAAAAATATATGAAAAGTTTTCAAATGGAGTAAAAAAAAAATTGCCTATAATCACGTTAAAATAAAAAAAAAAGTCTAATTGACTATTTATTTCAGATTAGCAAATAAAACAATTCTGAGAGACCCACAAATATTGGAGGGGATGTGGAAAACATCAGCTATTAATGCATTGTTGGGGAAATTGTGAAACTACTTCAGCCATTCTGTAGAGCAATTTGGACCTGTGAGGAAAGGACAGTCAAAACATGCATACACTTTGTTTTAACATTATTCTTGGTTAGGGGCAGCTAGGTGGCATAATGAATAAAGCACCAGTCTTGGAGTCAGGAGTACCTGGGTGCAAATCTGGTCTCAGTCACTTAATAATTACCTAGCTGTATGGCCTTGGGCAAGCCACTTAACACCATTTGCCTTGCAAAAACCTAAAAAACAAAACAAAACAAAAAAAATGTTCTTGGTTGATCTGTATCTCAAAAGGCATTAGAAACAAAAAAGGAAAAGCATATATGTATACAAAAATATTTATGGCAACTCTTTTCTGGTGGAAAATAATTAAAAATTGAATAGATGACCTTCAGTGGGAGAATGTCTGAACAAATTATGGGATGTGATTTTGATGAAATACTATATTACTATAAGAAATGATGAGGGCAGTCATCATTGTCCTCAGTAAATTTATTCTGAGAATATATTGATCTAAGATAGGAAATAATCATTCTTTCATTTATATATTCAGTTAAGAAGGACTAACTATTTGTATATTCTGGTCAGAAATATAGGTGCTTGGAGCAGATACGTGGCACAGTGGATAGAGCACAAGCCCTGGGAGTCAGGAGAACCTGAATTCAAATCCTGCCTCAGACACTTACTGTGTGACCTTGGGCAAGTCACTTAATCCCATTTCTTTTGAAAAAAGAAAGAAATGGAGATTCTGTGGATTGAGACAAAAGCATTCTAATTATTTAGTAGGGAAAAAATACACTCTTATGCAAATGTGAATGTTTGTGTATAAGCATGTAAACTTTATATATATATATATATATATGTTTATACATGTGAATATATATAAAGGTATGTCTCTCTATATATGTATGTGTGTATGCATATGTGTCATGTGTGTATATCCAATTGTATATACAAATGCATGTTTCCCCCAGCAAATAATTATCTTGTTTGGTCTCTATCCACAGTAACTACATATATGCATATACATTTATACACACACATGTTATGTATAAATTTATTTATATTGAAGGAAGCAACAAGTATGAAGAATTAAATGCAAAAGCTGCAGTCTTCATTTGAATTTTCTACAAGCTCTTGAGAAATCTCTTCAATTAGGTTTTTTGTGATAGATCAGTCTCTTATTCTAACTTATCTTATAGGCTATAAGGAAAAAAGGAAGAGTCTAATTGTATTCCCCAGAGTACATAGCAGAGAGTAATAGATACATCTACATTATCCTAGATTTCTTTTATTTTTTCCAGTTATATTTTGATAAAACAGAACAGTTTTATAGTCATAAGAAAATGAGACAAGGGGATTTTCCCCCTGATGATCATATCTATCATCTGTCTATCTATCTATCTATCTATCTATCTATCTATCTATCTATCTATCTGTCTATCTATCTATGAATCAATTGATCTATCTTATTTTCATGTAACCATATAACTAATTATCTATCTAGACATAGATTTATTATCTCTGTGAATCTGTAACTATATATCTATTTATAATTACAACAGATCAATATCTTTGATTCTAGAGATATCTCTTGATATATCTCTAAGGATATAAATAAGTAGATAGAATGATAGATGACAAAGAGATGGATGGATAGATAGATCGATCGATAGATAGATAGTTTCTTTAATAGATAGTTGCCTGGATAGATAGATGTGAATATATATATATATATATATATATATATATATATATATATATATATATATATAATGCTTAATATTTTTTGAAGGTGACATTTTCACCTTTATCTTTTTAGTCTGTTTCTACTAAACAGTATATTGTTGCAATCATTCATCAATTCTCTTACTATTCTCTATGTAGAAAGAAATTTATACCATTTGCTTTCACTTTTGTGGTTATTATGTCTAAATTTCCTTAATTTGTATCTCCTTATGCTACCCTCACTTTTACACTTGGTCTTTCTTTATAAAAATGAAGACTGAATATGAGAGAATCAAATCAAAGTCTATTGTCTCTAATTTTGCAAGCCTATTCCTAATTATTTTTCCATTCCACCTACATACATCAGGAATTCAAAACATAAGCTATGTTTCTAAGATTTACTCCTTTTTTTTCCTTCTTTCTCTTTTATAATTCTCTTTATTAGCAAAACTTCAAAATTAACATTTGTTTGCTTAGGACACAAAATCTTTACTGGATTGGTATCTTATGTTTCTCTGTTTGTTTCCCTGGCCCTACCTCTCTACTGAATGTGTTATGTATCTATAGCAAATTTTGTGTGTAAGTGTATGTGTGTCTATTCATGTACTCTATCCTCCAGAAAGGTTGATATGAAAGTGATTGCATTATATGTCTCTTTTCCCCCATGTGTCTACCTTTATTCCCTTGCTTGTATACTTAGCCTTCTGCTCATTCCATTTACTTGAATTAAATTGGTCCCTCCCATTTCTTCCTCATTCCTTCCTATTCAATTCATTTTTCCTTTCATTTCTTTTTTGGTTTTGCTTGTTTATTTTCCTGAGAGCCAGAAAAACATAGACAAATGATAAATGTACCTGTCTAAATGTTTCCTGATTCTTGCATTTAATATTTAATGTTTCTACTCCGTTCTAGTTTTCTAAAGTTTTTTTTATAATTTTATAAGAGAAAATTAGAAGGCTAATAACTCCTGTGGAATTATTTTATGTAGCCAGTTTATTCTTGTCATTGTCTTTTGAAATAGTGTATCATGAGCTTTTCTTACCAAGGAAACATCTTGTTATTTAGTTCATTGATGCTTAAAATTTTTTTTCTTGCTGATTGCAATATTTTTGGTCTGTTTTATGTGGAAGTTCTTGATCAGGACAATAATATTTCTGACTATTGTCAGATGTGGATTAATTTCAAGAGATGATTATTGGGGGTGGCTGTGGATGCTGTGGATAGAGCACCAGCCCTGGAGTCAGGAGTACCTGAGTTCAAATCTGGCCCCTGACAGTTAATAATTACCTAGTTGTGTGGCCTTGGGCAAGCCACTTATCCCCATTGCCTTGAAAAAACCTAAAAACAAATGAAAACCAAAAAAATCCCAAAAGATAATTATTGATTTTTGAAAAATCTATTTTCAAGTTCTGTTTTCAAATTTATAACATGAATACCATATTTTAAATTTTTTACTGAATTTTGAAAAATATTATGTCTAGGTTTTTTGTTTATAGTTTTCAAGACTGTGATGTGATGATTATTAAATTATCCATCATTGATCTCTTTTCATTTTTCCAAATTATAATTTCTTCTTTTGTTCTAATCTAATGATTTTTCCCTTATTTGTTATCATGACTGTTGCTAATGTTATTATTTCCTACAATAACTGAATTCTGTTGGATCTATTATTTTTTACTATTAAGTTCGATAATGAGATAATTCATATACTCATGTCCTAATCAATATGCTTCCATTTAAATTTTTTCTCCTCCAGCTTAATTTCACATTATGTTTTAAGTAGCCATTTGATTTATGTCATTTAGTCAAAAATAAGCTCCTTTTAACACAATTCAATTTTCTTCTATCTTTTGTGTGGCGCATTTTTCAGCCTACAATTTCTCTGACCCTATGGTATTATTTCATTCTTTTGGGATTTAAAGTTTATTTATTTTTTAACCTCATTTATTTAAAAGTTTGATTTTGGGCCTGTTCTCTTCAGTATTTTGTGTGAATTAGGAAACCAGTGAATTTTCCTGTACTTTTAATGCCCCGAATGTTGCTACTTTGTCAATCTGAATATGATTGCTGCAATTAGATACCATATTTTATACTTCATCACCTCTTTTCTTTCTTTGTTTCTGAGTGAACCAATGTAGACTTCAGCTTTGCTATATAGTTTTCCTCTTCCTTTTATAAACTTCAAAATAAATTTTTATATCCTCTATTTTTGATATGACATGCATCATTGTGAAAATAGACATAACAGTGACCTTTGACCTCTTTTCTCAATGCTCAGGCCCTCTGTCTCTACCTTTGTACTATGTTCAGAAGTCCTTGAACAGGCACTTAACTTTATATAGCAGCTGGTTCTCTTATTTCTGTTCTCTTAGTTCTCTTGACTTTAATTTTACTCAACCAGAGATGGTGATACATCTTTTCATGCAACTGACTGACTTGACATCTATTTGCCAGGGTTCAGATTTCTTTGCCATTATTATATAATCAATTAATATCATTTTAAATGTCTACTATACGTCAGGCACTGTGTGAAATTATAGGGCTACAGAAATAGACAAAAGGTAATCCACACTCTCAAAAAGGGAACAATATGGGAAACATGTGTACATTGATGATAATGGTGGCATTCAAATATGTGCAAAATGTTATTAACACTGAGAATTAGGTACTATTATGAGATAATTACCTGTACTTAAAAGAAGATATTTAAGCCTTTATGTTCTCTTTTTGGTGTTCAATAGAAGCAGGTTTAAAACAAACACTTTTTATTTCCATTCTCTGGGAATTAGTTACATAGGGTGAGAAATGTGACCATTGACTCCAAAAGAATTTGAAGCAATTAAAATTGGTTCATTATTCCTATATATCTTGTAATGTGCTTACTGGGATCCCAGAAGGGAAATAAGTAAAGTTTTTATTTGTTTGCATTCAAAAAATATAATTGAAATTGAAATTGTAAAGGCTTTTTTATTGCTTCTATTGTTTAAGGAAGACTTTTTAAGATATTTAAACAGTTTCATTCTATACTGTTTGATATAATAAAACTACTTTGAAAGAACATTATGAGGATTCTTTAGATGTTCTAATGCTCCAAATCTCACCACCATCTAGTATTTTCAGAAGAATATTGTGGATAAAATATTTCTTTTTATAGAAAGATACATTTGTATATAAAAGTACAATAAAATTTCCCAAATGTTATCTAGCCTGTCCTCATTGTACCTTTTGTTTTTGGTCTAACAACTGATTGGACAGCATTTTTGAACAGTAATTTCAGAAATTTATACATATACATATACAATATTAATATTATATATGTATTATATATTAAAAACATTTAAGGTGATGGGTTAAATGACTTGCACAAGGTCACACATCTAAGCAATTATTAAGTGTCTGAGGTGAGATTTGAATTCAAGTCCTCCTAACTCAAGGCTAGTGTTCTCTCCATTGAGTTACCTAGTTGTCCCCTCTATCATGTATTCTTGATTGACCAGCTGAATAATCTGTTCATTCAGCCTTGTATCAGAATTTCAGCAAGAAGTATTCTTTATCCACTTGATTAGATAACAAGATTGAACACTTTTCATTTTTGTTGTTGTTGTTGTTTTAGGTTTTTGCAAGCAAATGGAGTCAAATGGCTTGCCCAAGGCCTCAGGGTTAGGTAATTGTAAGTGTCTGAGGCAGGATTTGAACTCAGGTATTCCTGACTCCAGGGCCAATGCTCTATCCACTGGGCCACCTAACTACCCCAACTCTTTTCAATAATCATAGATTTTTTTAAAGGAGACCTTGTAATCTTCTCAAATGAATATCTAGATATGAAGGAACATCAGGAGAATTTTATCATGTATATGAACCTCCAATTACATTTTGACATTGTTGACAAGCATCTTGGCCATTTGGAAAATAACTAAAAGAGATCTTTGCTAAATAGGTATATCAATGACATTTCTTTGGGCTCATAAAATATTTCATTAAAATTAACAGAAGAGAGACACAAACTTTGGCTTCTAGATTTAATAGCAAATATCTCTGCAAATGAATAATATTGTACTTATTAAGTTACCAACTTAGACAAAGTCAAAGCTAAAAATGGCAA
Organism: Macrotis lagotis; assembly: GCF_037893015.1. NCBI lineage: Eukaryota > Metazoa > Chordata > Mammalia > Peramelemorphia > Peramelidae > Macrotis > Macrotis lagotis. The sequence continues at coordinate 199,481,883 of NC_133666.1, read as the reverse complement.
AGCCTAGACAAAAATATTTCTTTTGTTACAAATAAGATTGCTTGGAATATGTTCATTAGATCCAGCTCAAGCTAATGTTGCAAACAAGTGAGACAGATATCTGTCCTGGCTTCATAGCACCCACTGAATAAATATTGTTTTAAAAAATGATTTCACAATAAAAAGTCAAATGCATCAAAATTTTTAGCATACTACACTAATACCCTTTAGTTATTATTCCAGCTCTTCTTAAAAAGGAGAAAACTTAATAAGTTTGTTACAAGATTTATGGAATAGTATATTACTGTCTTTAATTCTGGATTTTGCTTAAAGGTCCCATTTACTAATTGGCTTATCTATTCTGTAACCAAAATCATACAACGTTGATGATAATCCTATAACATGATTTTTAATTCTAGTATTCTTATGTATTTTTCATTGTATAATTTTTTCCCCTTTAAGATTCTAGTCTTTTAAGGCTGGAAATACTTGCATGAACTAATGATGAGTGAGATGAGCAGAACCAGAAGAACATTGTACACCAAAACAGCAACATTGTGACAATGAACCTTAATGGACTTGTTGATTTCATCAATGTAATAATCGGAGACAATTTTAGAGTATCTGCGATGGAGAATACGATCTGTATCCAGAGTAAGAACTGTGGAGTTTAAACAAAGACCAAAGGCTATTTTCATTTTTTAAAAAAAGTGTCTTATGTACTACATAATTTTGCTATCTTTAACATTTTTTTCTCAAGGATCTGATTTCTTTCTCAACACATTCAATTTCAATCATTGTTTATCATGGAAATAATGTTGAGATTATAAGACTGCCTTCTGTGGGGTGGGTTGTTGGGGGAAGGGAAGAGGGGGAAATTGTAACATTCAAAGCCTAACAAAAATGATAGGTAGAAACTACTAATGTATATATTTGTAAAACAAAAAAAAAAACTTTAAACAAATTTTAAAAAATTCTTGTCTCTATCAATATGAAGTTAGTTTGTCCACATCAATGAAATATATTATTATAACTGCTATAGTGATAAATAAATTATTAAAGTTCTCATATTTATTATATTGTTATAGACAAAAAACCTCTTTGATTTTATTTTCTTTTTTATTTCTATAAAAAAGGGGATGCAAGTCATTTCCCAAATGATAAATATCAAAAGATATGAATAGTCAGATTTTAAATGAAGAAATTAAAGTTATATATAATCATATGAAAAAATGCTCTGAATCATTATTAATTAGAGAAATGCAAATTAAAACAACAATGAGGTATCACCTCACACCTATCAGATTGGCAAAGATGAGAAAAAAGGGAAAAATGATCAAAGCTGGAGAGGTTGTGGGAAGATTGGGATATTGATACATTGTTGGTGGAATTATTTATGGATCCAGCTACTGTGGAGAGTAATTTGGAACTATGCTCAAAGAGCAATTAAACTATTCATACCTTTTGACCTAACAATTCCAATTCTAGGTCTATATCCAGAGGAAATCATCGAAATGGGGAAAGTCCTGAATGTTCCAAAATATTCATAGGGTCTCTTTTTACAGTGGAAAAAAATTGGAAATTGAGGGGATGCCCATCAATTGGAGAATGGTTAAACAAATTATGGTACATGAAAAATCAGAAATTTGAGCATAAATTTTCAGAAGAATAGATCTTCAATGACATAGATTTCAATTATTTTTTCCTGATGAAATAAGCTGCTGGAACTGAAAAGGAATTTTACATTAAAAAATCCTTGGGTCAAGAGAAAAATTAAAAAGAAGAACAAAAACAAGTCAGCTATCAGAAGGAAATTGTTCAGACTGAATTTTTACATTCTAATTGAGAGGTAGTTTTCAAAATTCTAATGTGACAAAGAATATAGAAATTATTAAATTGAAGTGAAAAGCTTATGCATAGTATTCTTTTTTTTTTCTTTTTTCTTTTAGATTTTTAACGGCAATGGGATTAAGTGGCTTGCCCAAGGCCACACGGCTAGGTAATTATTAAGTGCCTGAGGTTGGATTTGAACCCAGGTACTCCTGACTCCAAGGCTGGTGCTCTATCCTCTGCACCACCTTGCTGCCCCTTATAGTATTCTTCTTTATTAAGATGTAATTTAACAAGAAAATAAGAGGGAGAGAGAGGGTATGTTAAGGGAAATGGATCAAAAATAGGGAAACCCAATTAATTTTCTCTAACAAATTTGGGAAGTAGAACTATATGCAAATATGGAAAGAGTGAAGGGAACAAAGAACTATTGCTTGAATTTTACTGTCATTTAAAGTGCACAAATTGCTAACTGCACATACGTTAATTTGATAGATAAATTCAATTAATTCAATAGTAACACAGATCAGAAGAAGAAAAATAGAATGGAGAGGGCAGATTGAGAAAGTATTAGTTACAAACTAGAAGACTAAAATGATGCAATAATAGGAAGAAGGGAATAAAAAGAAGAAAAAGATATAGGAATACAAAGGAGAAAAATCCATAAGCAAAATTCAGAATGGAGCAAATTTTGAATGCATTAATTCAGTACACACCCATACATATGCACATGTACAAAACTCACACACACACACACACACACACACACACACACAAACAGAAAGAGAGAGAGAGCGAGAGAGAGAGATAACCAATGCGACTAATTGTAATGTCTGACTTAGCAACCAGCAAAAAATATAGTTCAGCAATGAAAAGAGAAATAATTTTACTCGAGTGACATAGGCAATGTTTTAATTCATATGTGTGAAAAATCCTAATTTCTAAATTGTTAAAAAGAAAACCTAAGCATGCCATAAGAATAACCAAAATTTATAAAAAGGTTAATTGAATCTATTCCATAAGCACTAGATCAGCATCTAAGCATAATTTCAAAATTATAAAAACGTTAACCAACAAATCAGTAAACACTTGTTTTGTGTCTATTACAAAAATTAAACCTAAAAGGAAGATATAATGTAAAGATCCCTTACTGATAATAATGAAATAAAATATATATTAAATATAAGATAATTTAAAAGTGTCAATTAATAACTGATGACTAACTTTTTCCTTATACATTGTTAGTTCAAAGGATAAATTAGGGTCATGAAAGGCAATTACTTTAAAAATAATGAAAACAATGAGAAAACATTACAAAATTTCTGGGTTTTAGATATAGAAGTTGTTAAAGAACTTCAATGTATAAAGATTTAATAGAATTAAATTAAAGAGAAAGAAAATATTAATGAATTATTAATGTAACTAAATTACAGGAAAAATAAATACAAAAACATTCTAATTCAAATCCAAGATTGAAATTCAGAAAACTCAAAGACAAAGTAAATGGAGAAAAGTTAACAAAACTAGTAGTTTGAAAAAGAAAACCAACAAAATGCACCTTTAGGTAATTTTTTTAAGAAAGCAAACCAAATTATTGCCTTAACTTGAAAAATGAAGAAATAATGAATTCTATCAAGAAAAATGATTTTGCTCAACATTATGCCTTTTAAAACTGACAGGGTAAATAAAATAAATGAATATTTACCAAGAAAATGTAAAATTTTCAATAATAAAATAAAAATAACTTTTTTTTGGAAAAAGAAATAGAACTAACTACATATAAAGCCCTCACAAGAGACTTAAGTATCAGATGCATTACAAGCAATAAATTTCAAAATTACATTTATTGTTTGCAAGAAAATCAAAAGGGATCCTGCCAACTCAATTTTGATACACACATGATCTTAATATATGAATTCAGTACAATGAAAGCAGAAAAAGAATGGTATAGACTAATATTTATAGCATATATACATAAAGATAAATAATGTATTAGAAAATAAGGTAAACTAGCATGTCAAAACAATCGTATACTGTGACTCAGACGGATTTAAATGAGTTATACAAGAGTTATTTAAATTTTGGAAAACTAAAATCTTTGTTTACAAAGTTAATTTAAAGAAGTCTGCAAGAATTAAAAGAGGGAAAAAACTATTTTTGATATTAGTGATTGTGTGTATGAATGAGGAAAGTTTTATACTAACTCTTTTTTCCCCTGGGAAAAAACCCTGATAACTAAAGGAATTATAATCTACTGAGAAATTGATTGTATTCTTCTACTTTATAAATGAGATGTCATTCTATTGTGTCATCAGTGCTGAGGAATGACTTTCTTTTAAATGGAAAGACATTAATGCAAAATGAAGTAAGAAGAATCAGTTGAACAACATACAATGTAACATCAATATTATATAATTTGATAAAAATGAGCACTTTAAAAATCCAAAGAAGAGTGAAATGAAAACTATAAGAAGAATCAACACAATAAGCATAAAGTAACAACGAAGTTTATAAACTTTGATCAAAACATTAAACATTCCTGAAATACATTGTAAACTCAATGAGGTGATGGATTTAAGGTATGTGTGTATCTATTTGTGTATATGTATGTATATATGTAGGTGAATATGAATTTATATATTATGTCCATATACATATGTATCTGGGTCTATATTTGTCTTTCTGTCTAAATGTCAGTGTATGTATTTCCGAGTAATCAGTGAGGCAATTGTTTAAAAAATTGTTTTATTTCTTCCAATAGAAGAGGATGGTAGGTAGATGAGAAAAAATGATTTCTATTAATTTTTATTAAATAGAAGTGGCATTTATACAAATATGAAATGAATCTATGATCTTTCCCTTACATTTCCCATTAGGAAGGCAAGCAGGTTAATATTAATTATAAATCTGAAGTCATATAAAAATGTTTCTATATTAGCTTTGTTGTCAAAGAAAAAAATAAAAGTGTAAAAAGTATGCTTCAATCTACATACAAAGCTTATCAGTTTTCTCTCTAGAAATGCATGACATCTTTCCTCATGTCACCATCCTTGGAATTGACTTGAATCATATTGATTTAAAAACTTTTTTCACATTAGAACATTTTGGAGATATAGCTGTTACTATATAAAATGTCCCTCCGGTCCTGCTTATCTCATTTTTTGTAAGTTCACATAAATCTTCCAAGGTTTTTTGGAAACCATTTTGTTCATCATTTCTTATAGCAAAATTGTAACATAATACAGCTTAATAATCATTCTCCAAATGATTTGAATGCCCTCAATTTTCCATTTTTTCACCACAAAATAGTAGGTATATATTTTTTTGTACCAATAATTGCTTTCCCCATTTTTGTCATCTATTTGATATATAGACCAAGCAGTTATTGTTGGGTTAAATTATATGTACAGTTTTAAAAAGATCACAGGTATAATTCCAAATAGTCCTCTAGAATTATTTGAATGCTTATAGAATGGCTACCAGATAAATTTGTTGCCTCTTTCTTGAGAAATTTTGAAGTACCTTCTGCTTCTGATACTATTGATTTACAGATAGCAAGGAACACAGGTTGGCGTAAGATTACCAGGTAAAAATGAAATGCTGTAGGCTGTAAATTAGAATTTTCAAAGATCTAATAAACTTCCAGATCTATGTAACTCATAGATAGTTATGTAGTGGACATAGATACTATGTAACACACAGGTGAGTGATTTTTGTCTGATTCTTAGTTTTGAGTTGTGCAAAATGCATAAAATCAAAGTTTATTTGAGTTAATGCCATGCCATGAAAACTGATAGAATAATTTAAAACTTTTTTTTTACTTAATGAACCAATTCTGATTTGCTGGATATGGGTGAATAGACTCAGTGCACTCAAATGAATAAATATGTATAGAATGGATTGATAAACATAATATTATTTAGCTTTGATTTCAAATTACTCCATTTTTAGCCTTTCTTAGATCATTGCCTCAAAAAGATAAAGAATAAAATAATTATTCAGGTTCTTATTTTTATATCATTAAGATTATAATATGACTAAATCAAAAGTGGTAATAAACTGTCCTAATATCATATCATCTTATCTTATCTAAGGAATTTTTCTGTGTGATCAGTGAGGCAATGATCTTATCATCTAAGGAAGAATTAAATTCATGAACTGAATGTCAGATTGAATACAGCCATGTACTCTTATTTGAATCTCTTCATCTAAAAAAATAAGGGAAGGAGAAATCATTTTCTTTGGATAATTCATGTTAAAAAATGACTCAAAATAAAATAATAATCTTCCTTAGAAGAAGATATTTGATCATGCTTATACTACCCATTTGTTCAGAGTTATAGAACAAAACTATTAGCCCTAATTTTTTTTCAGTGACTTCAATTATATCCAATCAGCTTCATACAAGAATAATTTTATAATTTCTCTATGGAAAGGAATAGAAAAATAGAAGTATAAAACACATTTTTTACAGTTGTATATAAAAAAGTCCAGGTGAAAATGGAGGAAAAGGCCACTTAATTACCAAGATTGAAACTTGACAAGGTAGTAGGATTTGTCAAAGAGTACTTAATTTTTGTTCAACTGAGCCTTAGTTTTGCTAAGAGTTATAACCCTTCTTATCACATTCTGACCATGTTATTTTTTTCTCTTTCTGGAGTGGTTGAACATAGTTTTCTGTATAATGTGAGTATTGAACCATATCACCCTAAATGTCTCAAGTTCTTTTATTATATTTTGGGGCTTTTTAGAGGTGGTATCAATAAACCTTTTTCCCCATTCCCTTCTGTGAAATATCTCACACAACTACTGATAGGAGGTACCAGTGCACTTAACACCAGGTACTTAATAAATGATGGAGAAATTACCATTTTACCCAAAATCCTGAATAAAAACGTTTTCTTGAAGGATATGTAAGGTGATACCTTTGCATTCATTTTGAAAAATAATTATTTAAAATATGAAATCCACAAATAGGAGACATTCTCTTCATTAATTCAATAAATATTTATTAAGCACTTGCAATGTACCTAACACATTGTTAGGGATGAAGTAGCAAAAAACAAAGAAATAAACAAAGAAATGAGTCCATGACCTTAAAGACCTTACAGTCTCATAGGGAGAAAGAATGCAAACAAATATATAAAATGCAAGCTATATGAAGGATAAATAACAAATGAATCAATTAAAAGAGGAAAAGCACTGGAACTAAGGACAGGGCTTCCTATATAAGGTGCGATTTTAATTGGTACTTTGAAAACATCATGGATGGTAAAAAAGTAGTTTGAGAAGAAGAAATAAAGCATTCCAAGTATGGAAGAGAGCCAAAGAAAATTCCCAAAGCTAAGAGATAGAGTGTCTTGTAATAGAGTAACCAGTGATCAGTGCCATATAATGAAAAAACACATATTGGCAAAGAAGGTATAAGAAGTCTGGAAAGATTGAAGTGGTTGAGTTTATAAAGGGCATTGAACACCAAATATAGTATATTATATTTATATCTGGAATCAATATATAGCCACTAAAGGTTATTAAATAGGGCTATGAATTAATCAGACTTTTTTCTTTAGGGAAATCACTTTAGTGACGCAGTGGAGAATGGACTTGGAGAGGGAGATTTAAGTAGGCAAGACCCATGGAAGCCTTGGCAATGTTTGAGGAATGGGGAGATCATGATGGCCTATGTCAAGGTGATGATACTGTCAGAGACAAGAAGGGATAAAATTCAATTCAAAAGATATTACAATTTAAAAATAAATAGATCCTGGCCAATATTATGAATGTGGTGGTGGGGTGAGAGAAATGGAGGAATACACCATGAATCATATGTTGCTAAACTGAGAGATTTAGAAAATGTTCTCAACAGAGCAATAGGAAAGGTAGGGTGGGAGCAGAGCTTGGGGGAGGGGTTCAATTCTTAGAGTATTGAATTTAAGATGTCCACTGGATGTCTAATTTGAGTTATCTAAAAGGGTGTTGAAAATTTGAAACTGGATGTCATTAGAAAGATTGAGGCAGGAAAAGTAGATTTGAGAATCATGAAAATAGAGAAGGTAACTAAATTCATGGGGTTGATGAAATCACCAAGTTTAGTAGTATGGAGGGAGAAGAAAAGAGACCAGGAAAAAATGCTGAGGCACACCTAAGGTTGGAGGGCAATATGTAGAGAAGTATTCAGTAAAAGAGATAGAATTAGCATTAGCGCACAGATAGTGAAGAACAATAGGAGAGACAGTGATGCCCCTAAATATAAAGAAGAGAGTATCAAGGGAGAGCAAGATTGATAAATGTTGACTTGATTTGACAATTAGTTTGTTAGTGACTATGGATTGAGTAATTTCAGTGGAATTATAAGGTTGAAAACCAGATTGTAAAGGGTTAAGTGGAAATGGAGAGGAGAGAGCATAGAACCATCTTTTTGAGGAGTTTAGATACAAATGGTAAGAAAAATAGGATGTTATCAGGGATTAAAAGATCAAATCAGGGTTTTTTGTTGCTGTTTGTTGTTTACTTGCTTTGGTTCCCTTTTTTTTCTCTCTTTAGGATAGGAAAGACAATGACAATTCATCTAGAAGAGGCTTTTTAAGGTTTTGGGAAATACTGCCAAGAATATGGACCTAAAGTTTCTGAACACCATTCTTCCACAAAACCACAAATTAATGTACTTTTCATGTGACTTGACCCATGTGTAGATTTCAATACTTGTCTCAAGTCCAAAAACCTATCAACATGAGATTCCTTAATTCAAAACACTGCATCACGCTTCTATATTTCATAACTTCTTCCTTTCTAGCATATTTTCTGTCTTTCCACATATGAAAATATTTAACAAATATATTAATGTTATTTTTCAAAAATGTTTTCGACTTAAGATTTTATTTAATTTTATTAAATTTATTTCATTTATTCACATTTATTCAAATACTACCTTTAGTTCGTGAGGTATGTTTTTTTAAAAGGTAAGCAATTAATATAGATAATATTTGTTAAATGTTTAGCACAGTACCTGGAACATATAAGACCTAAGAAAATATTAATATGACATCTTCACTAATTACTCCTTTCTCTTATTCTGCTTCTCCTCCTCCTCCTCTTCCTCTTCCTCCTCTTCCTCTTTCTTCTTCTTCTTCTTCTTCTTCTTCTTCTTCTTCTTTATCTTTATACTTGATAAATAGTTACATTGTTTGCTAATGATACATATATATGATTTAGGTAATATATTTGCATTCTATATTCACATATATTTGCATATAACATACTGTATAGAGAAAAACATATAACATGGATATATACATATATGTATATGCTTATACATATACTCACAATACATATATTCATATAAACATACAAAGCACACATGTATTATGTGTGCATGATATGAATATATTGCACATAAATTTGTAATCTCATAAAATTCCCAAACACAAACTTCTGTGGTCAAACCACTTGAAGAAAATGTGAGGTTTTTTAAAATTAAATATCTTTACATGCATATGTATATATGCATGTATACATATAAATAGACATCTATTACTTCGAACATCATGTCTTCAGTTAAAATTAAATTTGGGCTAATTTTTTCATTTGACTCATTTTACAGAGCTAACATTTCTCAGATGCTAGTATAAGGAAATGATGCATGGTAAATAATCGTTTTGACTGAAATGAGTAAATGAATATAAATACACAGTTTGAGATTTTGGATGAAGATAATATTTGGAGGAGAGATTATGTGTCAGCACCTCTGCACCAACATGTTGCCATATGGTACCCATAATCTTGATACAGTGTAGCAAATATGAATGCACTGAAAAGTAAAGATTAATGTCTTTGCTTGTGCTGATAGGTAGAAAGTATGAAGTTTTTGAATTTTGCCAAATTTAGAATTGCATGCTTATTAAGATGCTCCAAAACAAGTTACACACACACACACACACACACACACACACACACACACACACATATATATATACAAACAGGAAATATATTTTTTTCCAGTACTGATAATAGAATAGATTCTTTATATGAATGACTCAATTATTTCAAGCACAACTTTAAAAATGTTTTAGTTATGCATTTGGTTGTTTCTTTATAACCCTGACACTTTCCAAGAAGTCTTTCAATAGAAGCTTGCGTCATAACAAAGAGTAGCTAAGCAAAGCAATCTAACACTTTAATCCTATCTGTTCATCTAATAACAATAATGGGGCATCTTTATGTTAATTAGAGAAAAGAATGTCCTGATCTCACTCCAGATTCTCAAAAATCATAATTTATTTGAATTGTGGTGTTTCTCAGCAGCACATAAATATTTGAATATAAAAATATTATTTAGTAAGTTGTTTTTCTGAACTAATTTCTCACTATTGACCAGAAATAATTCACTTAAAATTCATAGGATCAACTTCCAGCCAAGATGGAGGAGAAAAGACAGACACTGTGATAGGTGCTTTCTCTTTCCCTCAGAAATAACAAGAGAGAAACTTCTTAATAGGAATTCGATCAACAAAACCCAGAAAGAGAAGCTAGGAGAAGAACACATACCAAGAAGTTCTGTCTCAGGGGACCATGGGTGAACTGGGAGACTAGAGCAGAGGAAAAGCTCTTGGGACAGTAGCTAAGGGAAGCCAGATGATCAGACTCAGCCATGGAGACTTTGGTAAATGGCAGTTATGAGATGGAGCTTTAACTGTAGAGTCTTTAGCCAGGGGCAAAGAGTTACAGGACGGTGAGTCCAAGCACAGAATCTCAGAGCACACCTGGAGAACAACCAGCTGGGCCAGGGACCTGAGCTCCATACTTTCAAATGAGCCATTTGCCCAGAAGAAACAACTAACCCTCACCCCCTCAGGATGGCAGAGCTCCATCAACAGAAAGAGATTAACTCCCTCTCCCAGTCCCAGCCCAGTTTTCTAGGTCAAATCAGACCCTGATGCCGAGGACCTCAATCCAGAGAAAGCAACCAGCACCACCCAAAGGCTGACATTTGGAATTATTAAGCCAAGTAAACAAAGCCTCTAGTATCTTCAAAAGCAAACATCTGAGAGCCAACACTGCCCTCCCCAACACAAGATGAAAAAACAATCAACTATCAAGTTCATAAGTGAAAACTTCAGAGTAACCCAGGACTTAGAGTACTTAGACTCTTAAAACATAAATAAATCAGATGTGATCTTGCTTTTCTAGGTACCTTAGTTAAGAATGGTTGTAATATAAAATGTGCAGAGAATAGGGACTTTCTTAAAAGTGTTGGACATAAAGAGATTAGGAAGTTATTTTCTCTTAATCAATAATTTAGTAAGCAATTGTTTAGTGCCATGGTTGGAGTGGAAAAGGTACAGAGGGAATAAGTATAGCATACACTTTGGTTGAGAAGTATTATAGAGAAGGAGAAAGAAAGTGTACTTAGAACACCTGGACATAAAAACATTGTGAAAAGATTTTACTTTGCTTGACACTTTAGCAATAAATGGAAGTATTGAGCTTCTGTGGGCAGGGGTGGGTGGGTTGGGTATATATGGCACATGAAAAGATTTGGCTTTGAATGAAGTTTTGGCTCATGAGGATGGTGTGGTCATGGAGGATACTTGAAAAGGGGTAAGATGTAATTTGATTATAATTAAAAGCAATTTAAAAAATCTTCATAAGTGTATTTCTAAATAGACAGAAGGAACTTAGTGACCATGAGGGTATATTGTTATCAATCAATGAAACAAACAATAAATCATCCTTTTAAGAACAGTACTTCAAGGGGGGCTGCTAGGTAGCACAGTGGATAAAGCACCAGCCCTGCAGTCAGGAGTAACTGGGTTCAAATCCAGTCTCAGATACTTAATAATTACCTAGCTGTGTGGCTTTGGCAAGCCACTTAACCCCATTTGCCTTGCAGAAGAAATCTGAAAAAAAATAGTACTTCTAGGGGCAGCTAGGTGGCACAGTGGATAGAGCACTGGACCTGGAGTCAGAAGGATCTTAGTTCAAATCTGACCACAGACACTTAATATTTTCCCAGCCGTGTGTTGTTGGGCATGTCACTTAATCCCATTTCCTTGCAAAAGTAAATCAAAAACAAAACAAAACAAAGCAAAAAGAACTCACCAAGTTATGATACATGAATCTTATGGAATATTATTGTTCTATAAGAAATCATCAATGGTCAGACTCTGGAGAGGCATGGTATGAGTTACAGAATCTGATGCTGAGTAAAAGGAGCAGAACAATGTACACATTGTGAACAACATTGTGAAATGATCAAGCTTAATGGAACCAGCTCCTGTCAGCAGTTCAGAGATCCAGGACAGCCATATTAGACCAGCTATGTACAATATTATCCCCATCCAGAGGAACAAAACAAAACAAAACAAAGCAAAAACAACCCCTCCAAAAAAACCCTTCAGAATCTGATGAACACTTTATAAAAATTAACTCTTATTTTTCTCTTCCCCTTAATCCTAATTCCTCACTCAAAAATGACTAATCTGTAAACATGTTTATCTAAAATATGTATAATCCATGCTAACCTTACTGCTCTCCACTGAAAAGAGAGGGTAGGAAGAGAGGGTAGAAAGAAATTTTGTAACTTAAAACATATATGTGCATATGGTTGAAAATAAAGGAAAAAAGAAATGAAGAAAATTAAATAAAGATAAAAATTAATAAAGAATAGAACTTCTATCAGGACAGATAAAAGGAATATATTTTTTTCAAAGAGGATGTAAATATAATACAGGGTTAAAACAATAAAAATATAATAAGGAGTACTCTAGGAGAAAGCTAAATTTTAGTTGATAAATAATAACAGGTGAAGAGGCACAAACATCAATTATAGTAGAGAAAAAGAAGGGGGGGGCTATAAATCCTGAGTAAATTTGCTCAATAGATTTGAATCAGAGATGGAATAACATGCATTACCAATTAGATTTGGAAATGGTAGGAGCAAGGAAAAGAAAGGGGAAGAAGGGCTGACAGGGACATAAGATAAAAGGGAAAGTTAAGTTAAAGTTAAAATTTAAGATAAACCCAAAAACTCCAGCTATTGGGATAAAAAGTCTGTCTGATAAAATCTTCTGGGAAAATTGGAAGTCAATATGGATGGAACTTAGATTAGACTGACACCTCACAACCTATACCAACATAAGATCAAAATAGATACGGGATTTAGACATAAAAAAAAATACTATAAGCAAATTAGACGATCAAGGACTAGTTTATAGAAAGGGAAGCAGTATATGAGTAAGGAAGAGATGGAGAACATCATTAAAATGCAAAATAGATGATTTCAATTACATTAAATTAAAAAGCTTTTGCACAGATAAAACCACTGTAACCAAGATCAGAAGAAATGTAGCAAACTGGCAAACAATCTTTACAACTAATATTTCTGACAAAGGACTCATTTCTAACATATACAGAGAATTGAGTCATATTTAAAATAAAAAGCCATTCCCCAATTGATAAATGTTCAAAAGATATGCAAAGGCAATTTACAGATGAGGAGATCAAAGCAATCCGTAGTCATATGAGAAATTAATCTAAATCATTACTAATTAGAGAAATACAAATTAGAACTTCTCTGAGATACCACCACACACCCCTCAGACTGCCCAATATTATCAGAAAGGATAATGATCATTGTTGGAAGGGTTGTGGGAAATCTGGGACACTATTACATTGCTGGTGGAACTCTGAACTCATCCAACCTCTCTGTAGAGAAATTTGGAACTATTCCCAAAGGGCAACAAAAATGTGCATTCCCTTTGATCCAGCAATACCAATACTGGGGTCTATACCCTGAAAAGATGATAAAAAGGGTAAAAGACATCACAAGTACAAAAATATTCATAGCACCCCTGTTTGTGGTGGCAAAGTATTGGAAATCAAGTAAATGTCCTTCAATTCCAGAATGGCTTAGCAATCTGTGGTGTATGTACATATGTATGTCACTATTTTTCTACTAGAAGCCAGGATACACAGGAATTCAGGGAAGCCTGGAGGGATTTGCATGAACTGATTCTGAGTGAGATGAACAAAACCTGAAAAACACTGTACACACTAACAGCAACATGGGGGCAATGAACAACCTTGATGGACTTGCTCATTCCATCTTTGCAACAATCAGGAACAATTTGGGGCTGTCTACAATGGAGAATGCCATCTTTATCCAGATAAAGAAGCATGGAGTTTGAACAAAGTCCAAGGACTATTCTCTTTAATTTAGAAAAAAAATGCTATCTTATTGTCTGCTCTTTTTATCTCTTATACTTTATGTTTCTTCCTTAAAGACATGATTTCTCTCTCATCACACTCAATTTAGATGAATTTACAACAATGAAACAATGTAAAGACTGACAGATTGCTTTCTGTAGGTGTGGTGGGAGGGAACTAAGATTGGGGGAATAATTGTAAAACTCAAAATAAACGAAATCTTTAATAAAATAATAAATAAAAATGAACTAATGAATATTAAATGAAAAAAGTTAAAATTTTAAAGAAAAGTTAAAGGGGAAAGGGAGCAAAATATGGATGAGGAGGAATCAGAGGAAAGAGTAGAAATATATAAATATATACATATATATATATTTAGATAGATAGATAGATAGCATTGAAAGAAATACAGAATTAGTAAACTTAACTATAAATATTTGTGTGATGAACTCTCCATAAAGGAGAAGCAGAGTACTGAATGTTTTAAAAACCAGTATCCCACAATTGACAAGAAACACATTTGAGGCAAAGTGATATACACACTTGACGTAGACAAAGTAAAAGCAAAAATAGATCTCATTTAATGAGATAAGGAACATACATCTTCTCAAAAGGCACCAGAGGTAATGAAGTTACATAATTATTAAACATATAAGCACCAAGTAGTTTAATATCCAAATTTTTGGTAGAGAAATTGAATGAATTACAAGAAGCCATAGACAATAACATTTTAGTAAGTGGGAACTCAACCACCCTCTGTCAGAATCAGAAAAAAATTAGAACAACAAAATAAATAAGAAGGAAGTTCAGATAGGGAATAAATTCTAAGAAGACACATATGATACACTTATTTAGAAAACTGAATGGGAATAGAAAATAATATACCTCTTTCTGTTTATTACATGGCCCCTATACTAGAACTGACCATGTGCTAGGATACGAAAATCTTCTAATCAAATGAAGAATGGCAGAAATAATAAATGCATTCTTTTTTAATCAATATGCAGTTAAATTTACATGTACTAAAGGGTCATGGACAGAGAAACCAAAAATTAATTGGAAACTAAATTATTTAATTTTGAGGAATGATTGTGATCAATTAACAAATTGTAGAAATAATCTACCATTTCTTCCAAGAAAATGAAAGCAATGAGATATAACAAAATTTATGGCATGCAGTCAAAGCAGTTTTATGGGAAATTATATATCTCTAAATGTGTATATGCATAAATAATGAAAGAGGAGATCAAGGAATTCGGTATGCAACCAAAACCTAATAAAAGAAAGAAATAAAGATCAAATAAATATTGAATTAAATATACTGAAAGGCCAAGTCGAGATGAATAAAATTAAAAACAAGAAAATTTTTTATTTAACAAATAAAACTAAGTTGATTTTATGGAAAACTCAATAACAATAACATAGATAACCTTTAGTAAATCTGATTTTTAAAAAAGAAAAAATACCAAATTACCTGTATCAGAAGTGAAAAGGATTAACTCAATCTAATTTAACCAACTACATGCCAATGAATTCGACCATCTGAGGTAAATGGATGAATATTTACAAAACCTAAAAGTTAACTATATTAACATAATAGAAAATATAATAATTTAATAACAGTATTGCAGAAAAGGAAATTAAAGAAGCCATCAATAAAATCAATAAGAAAAGCTCTTTAGGTCCATATGTATTTAAAAGTGAACTTTACCAAGTATATGAGGTACAATTAATTCCAATTCTTCATAAATCATTTAAAAATTAGGAAAATAAGTTTTTTGCTAAATTGTTTTTTTAATGAAAACATATTGCTGATACAGAAACCAGGAAGAGTCAAAATTGATAAAGAAAAAAAAGTATAGACTACAATACTTCACAACGAAAAGAATGAAAAATTAGAAGAAAATGTGAAACATCTCATTGAAAAAAACAACTGATCTGGAAAACAGATTCAGGAAAGATAAATTAAAATTATTGGGGTACCTGAAAGTCATGATCAGGAAAACAGCCTTGACATCATTTTAAAAGAATTCCTACAGGAAAATTGCCCAGATATCCTAAAAGCAGAGGGAAAATAGAAATTGAGAGAATCCACCAATCTTACCCAGAAAGAGATCCCAAAAAAACAACCCCCAGGAATACTATACACAAGTTCCAGAAATGCTACTTCCAAGAGAAAATATTAAAAGCAGCCTGAAATACAAAATTCAAATATCGTAGAGATGCAGTTAGGATCACACAGGACTTAGTAGTAGGACTTGGAATATAATATTCCAGAAGGCAAAAGATCTTGGAATGCAACTTAGATTCAACTACCCAGGAAAACTGAACATCCTCTTCCAGGGAAAAACATTGACTTTCAATGAACCAGAGGAATTTCAAATGTTCACTTTAAAATGGCCAGAACTGAACAGAAAGTTTGATCTTCAAATACAAGATTCAGGTGAAGCAAAGATAATGTAGGAGAAGAGTAAAATATGAGGGCCTTAATGATGAACAACATGAATTCTTGTATAGAAAAATGATACTGATAATACTCAAAAGAAATTTCTCATTTAATAGAGCAAGTAGAAGGAACTTTTAGAGATGAAGCACAGGAGAGAGCTGAATTTGAACATATAATATAGTGTAAAAAGGTAGTTATTGGCTAAAAGGGAAATGTAATGGTAGTAAGAGAAAAGAGAGGTGGAATAGGCTAAGATATGTCTTATAATAAGATTGTTTTTTATTACAATGAGCTATTGCAATGATATGGAAGGGGGAAGGCGAAGGAGGAATGAGGGAACATTCACTCTCATCAGAGGTGGCTCAGGGTGGAAACAGCATATTACTCAATAGGGTATAGACATGAAGAGCAAGAAGGAGAGAAGGGGGATGGGGGAAGGGGGGAAGTGAGTGATGGAGGAAAGGGTGGACCATGGGGGAGAGTAGTCAGATAGAACACATTTTCTTTTATACTTCTTGTAAGGGGCTGGGATTGGATGGCCTGTCTGGGACCACAAAGCCTGTGAGCTCGGGGCCTTTTGGCCCCAGGGCCAATGATCAGTGTGCTGTGCCACTCAGCTACACTAAAGAACATTTAAGAAGAGGCACAAAGTGAATGGAGAGAGAAAATTTAGTATATGGTAATGGGGAAGTATGAATGGAGGGAGTTGTGATCAGCAATGGCAACAGTTAAAAAATATGGAAGTAGCTTTTCTGAGGGACTTATCATAAAGAATGGCATCCACCCATGACAGAGCTGGTAGTGTTGGAACACAGACAGAAGCACATTTATTTATGTATTTGTTTGTTTATTTGTTTATTTGTTTATTTATTTATTTATTTGTTTGTTTGTTTGTTTGTTTATTTATTTATTTATTGTTTTGGGGGGTGTTGCAGGGAAGGTGGGGTTGGGTGTCTTGCCCAGGGCCACAAAGCTGGGTGATTGCTGGATGTCTGGAACTGGATTTGACCTCAGATACTCCTGACTCCAGGGTTGGTGGTCTGTCCACTGTGCCATCTAGCTGACCCTATGATTATTATTATTTTTTAATTTTAATTTTAATTTTTTTCTTTCCCTTACTTTATTGCTCATTATTATTAAACAAGAATATTTTTCTCTTCTTTCCAGGACTTTCCCTTATCACCAACTGACTCCAACTTTTTACTATATTATATCAATATATTCACTCTTTCCTGTGTCTTATTTAGGTATGCACCTTCCAACAGCTCTTATAAATGAGAAAGCTTATTTTTTTCTTATAAATATCATCTTCCTATGCAGGAATAGTGACAGTTCAACATCATTACGTTCCTCATAATTAGTCCTTCTTGTCCACCCCATTTATATTTTACCTGAATCCTGATTTTAGAGATCAAATTTTCTGTTTAGATCAGGTTGTTTCAATAGGAAAGTTTGAAAGTCCCTTGTTTCATTGAAAGCTCATTTTTCCCCCCTTAAAAGAGGATGCTCAGTTTTACTGGGTAGTTGATTCTTGGTTGTAAACCAAGATATTTTGCCTTCCAGAATAGCATACAACAAGCCCTACAAGCCCTTAATGTAGATGTTGCCAGATCCTGTGTAATCTTAACTACAGAGTCAAGGTAACTGAATGTTTTGTTTCTGGCAGTTTGTGGTATTTTCTTTTTGACATGGGAGTTTTGGAATTTTGCTATAATAATCATGGAAGTTTTTCATTTGGTATCTCTTTCTAGTCTTATCAGTGAATTCCCTCAATTTCTATTTTACCTGTTCCTTCTAAGATCTCAGGACAATTTTGCTGTATATTTCCTGAAAAATGAAGTCTGGGCTATTTTTCCTAGTCATGACTTTCAGGTAACCCAATCATTTTAAAATTATCTTTCTGGATCTGTTTTCAAAGTCAATTGCTTTCACAATGAGATATTTCAGATTTTCTTCTATTTTTTGTTATAAAGTTTTATTTCTTCTTTATTTCTCAGTCATCAGTTTTCTGTACTTCCATTCTGCATTTGAAAGAGTTAATATCTTCAGAGAACTTTTTTATCTCCTTTTCCAGCTGGCCAATTCTGCTTTTTAAGGCATTCTTCTCCTCAAATGCCTTTTGATTTGCTTTTTCCATTTGGCCTAAAATGTTTTTAAGATAATATTTTCTGGACTTCCTGCAAAGATGGCAGAGAGAAGATAGGCACAGTTCTGAAGTCTCCTGATCTTCCCCATCTATGATATAAAACAAAGTTCTTAACAGAAATCCAATCCACAAAACCCTGAAAGATAGGAGAAAGAACATCCACATAGGATTTCTCTTCAGCAGCTGTGGGTGAGTCCAGGTGCAGAGGGAGGACCAGCAACGGATCAGCCTAATTAGCAGCAGAAGCCCCAGGAATCCAAGGGCCCTAGTGACAGACCTACTTGATCAGTGTTGGGGCTTGACCATGGGGCTTGGGTCTACTAGTGAGCAGAAGCATTTTTGTTGGTGCTAACACTCTGGAGCTTACTGACAGGACTGGGGGAAGAGTTCCAATGCAGAATAGCTGCAGACACTATCCCTCGGCTTCTCGGGTGTGAGAGACTCTGAGTCCATGCCTCCATTGAGTCTGAGGCCTCTTCCCAGAACAAATATAATTGCAGACTTTCTGCCCCAGGCACAGGTGTGTGAGAAGAAGGACCAGTCCAGCTCACAATAGGGAGAGGGATGACCTCACCCCAGGGTATAGTCCACTACTGATTGAAGACAAAAGTATTCAACAACTTCAATCACTCCCTTCAGGCTAAGGGAGTAGGCTTCAATCAAGGTCACAGACACCCCAGAGAAAGCAACCAGCACCTCCTACTTGCCAGCTGGAGAAGTTGCACTCAGTTAGAAAAGGGTCTAGGGATCCCAACACCAAACCTCTGTGAACCAGCCCCTCCCCAACTCAAGTTCTTAACAAAATGAAGAAAGGTAAGCAGAAAGGTGGATCCATAGAAAAATTCTTGGAAAGAATAGACCGTAACTCAGAGAGACCTGGAACCTGTGAGATATGATCTGGTCTGCAGCACAGAAAGACTTCCTTGAAGAAATAAGGAAGAAATTTCATAATAAACTAGAAAATTTGGGAGAGACAATTAACACCTTGCAATAAGAAAACAAATAATTGGAAAATACAATTAGTTAAATGTAAAATGAGACTAAATCTCTCAGATCCTCAATTGGGCAAATATAAAAAGAAAACAATTCTCTCAAAATCTGAGTTGTTCAAATGGAAAACTCTTCCAAAAGTAGAATTGACCAATTGGAAAAGGAGTAGGAAAAGGCAAATGAAGAAAAGCCCTCTCTAAAAAAAAGAATGGAGTGTGCAGAAATTAAAGACTTCATGAGATAGTAAGAGCCTGTTAAACAAAATCAGAAAAATGGAAGAAAATGTAAAATACCTCATCAGCAAAACCACAAACCTCAATAATAGATAGAGGAGGAGCAACCTGAGAATTATTGGACTTCCTGAATACATAGAAGAAGAAAAAAGCCTGGACTTATTATTACATGAATTAGTAATGGAAAATTGCCATGATATCATGGAACCAGAGGGCAAAGTAATTATTGAAAGAATGCATCAATACCCTCCAGAAAGAGGTCCTAAAATGAAAACACCAAGGAATGTCGTGGCCGAATTCCAGAAATATCAGAGTTAAGAAAAAATCCAGCAAGCAGCCAGAAAGATACAATTTAATTATCAAGGAGCCACAGTAAGGATTACACAGGACCTGGCTGCATCAACTTTAAGGGACTGAAGGGGCTGGAACAAGGTATTCCAAAGAGCAAAAGAACTCGGAATGCAGCCAAGAATACACTATCCCAGAAACCCGAGCCTTCTTTTTCAGTGGAAAAAATGGACATTTAAAAAAAATGGAAGAATTGCAAAAATTCCTGATGAAAAGACCAGAGCTAAATAGAAAATTTGGACATCAAGCAGGAAGTTTAAGAGACATTAGAAAAGGTATGAAAAAAGGAGGGGGTTAGAAAAAAATATGCTATCCAATAAGTTGAAACTGACTATATCCAAGCATAGGAAAAAAGATTCTCATAACTCTTGAGAATTGTAACTCTAACAGAGACAATATACCTAACCACAAGTGATGGACACTCATGATTTAATCAAGAGAATGCTATTAAATGGGACAAAACTGGCTATAACCTTAGTTGGGAGAAAAACTATAATAACTCTCAAGTATTATAATTCTATTAGATAGAATATACATAAGTAGAAGTGACAGATATTCAGAATTTTCTATGAATCAGATAGAATAATTTTAAGAACACTATCTCCTTTAAAACGGGGGACAGGAAGGAGAAAAGAGGAGGGAGGGGCCTGAATGGGGTAAAACTCATTACACTAAGAGGCACAAAATACCTATGATAATAGATGGGAGAAGAGGAAAAACTAACAAAAGGAAGGGAAGGGAAAAGGGGGAAAAGGGAAAGGGGCAAGAAAGGGAGGGAGGATGGATATAGGAGCGCAAACACACTGAAGGGGGTGGTATTCAGAAACAAAATACTGGGGAATATGGATAAAGGGGGGTAGCAGAAAATATAGAGGTAAGATAGTATGAAGGGCAAATAAATAGTTAGCAATTATAACTTTGAATGTGAATGTGATGAACTCTCCATTAAAATGTTAGCAAATAGCAGAATGCATTAAAAACCAGATCCCTACAATATGCTGCTTACAAGAAACTCATTTGAAGCAGAGTGATACATATAGAATAAAGGTAAAAGTATGGATCAAAATCTATTTTGCTTCACCTGAAGTGAAAAAAGCAGGGGTAACAATCCTTATCTCAGACAAAGCAGCTGCAAAACTAGATAGTGTTAAAATATATAAGGAAGGAAACTATATTCTCCTAAAAGGTACCATAGACAAGAAAGTGATTTCAATACTGAATTATATGCATCCACAGGGATATCATCCAAATTCTTAGAGGAGAAGCTGAAAGAAACTCTACTAGTGGGAGAGATCCACCTCCTGCTCTCTCATCTACATAAATTGAATCGTAAAATAAACATGAAAGATGTTAAGGAGGCAAATAGATTGATAGAAGAACTAAATATGGTAGACTTATGGAGAAAATTGAATGGGGATAGAAAGGAATATACCTTTTTCTCTGAAGTACATGGCAATTATACAAAAATTGACCATGTACTAGGACATAAAAACCTAATGATCCACTACAGAAAGGGAGAACTACTGAATACATCTTTCTCAGATCACAATGCAATAAATGTCATATGCAATATTGGGCCAGGGAGTTATAGACCCAGAACCAATTGGAAGTTTAATAACCTCATTTTAAGGAATGAGTGGATCAAACAACAAATTATAGAAAAAAATTAATCATTTTGACCTAGATAATGGATATAATATAACAATATACCAAAACTTATGGGATTCAATCAAAGTGGCTCTCAGGGGATATATAAATGTTTACATGAGTAAATTAGAGAAAGAGGAAATGAATGAAATAAATATGCAAATAAAAAATTAGAGAAAGGAAAATTAAAAATCCCCAATTAAATACAAAATTAAAAATTTTATAAATTAAAGGAGAAAGTAATAATATCAAAAGCAAAAAATATTGAATTAATAAATAAAACAAAAAGTTGGTTTTATGAAAAATAAAAAAAATGATAAACCTCATTTAATTTCATTAAAAAAAGAAAGAAGAAAACCAAATTGCTAGTATCATAAACAAAAAGTTTAACTCACCACCATTGAAGAGGAAATTAAGGAATAATTTAAAGTTATTTTGCCCAACTCAGTGCCAATAAATTTGACAATCTAAGTGAAATGGATGAATATTTGCAAAAATATAAGTTGCCAGGTTAAATGAAGAGGAGATTAAATACCTGTCTCAGAAAAAGAAAATCATCAAGCCATTATTGAACTCCCTAAGAAAAAAATCTCCAGGGCCTGATGGATTCACAAATGACTTCTAACAAACATTTAAGGAACAATGAGTTCCAATACTATATTAACTCTTTGGAAAAATAGGGGAAGATGGAACTTTGCATAATTCTTTCTATGAAACCAATGTGAGGGTGATATCAAAACCAGGATGAGTTAAAAGAGAGAATGAAAATTACATTCCTATTTCTCTGATGAATATAGATGCAAAAATCTTAAATAGAATCTCGGCAAAACGATTACAACTAGTTATCACTTGGAGAATACATAATGATCAAGTGGGACTTATCCAAGGAATGCAAGATTGGTGAAATATTAGGAAAATTGTTAGTATAAACAATTATAATCACAAAAAAACCTATCAGAAATTATATGATCATATCAAAAGAGAGTGTAGGAATAAATGGTCTGTTCATTAGAATAATTAGCATTTTCTATCTGAAATCATCAACAAGCATTATATTCAATGGAGAGAGATTAGAGGTATTCCCAATAAGATCAGGAGTGAAATAAATTTGCCCATTATCATCACTACTATTCAATATTGTATTAGAAATGATAGGTTCACTAATTAGAGAAGAAAAAGAAGGAATTAGAATTGGGAAGGAAGAGACAAAACTCTCTCTCTTGGCAGATGATATGATGGTATACCTAGAGAATTTCAAGTATTCATCCCAAAAACTAGTGGAAAAAAATTAGCAATTTTAACAAAGTTTCAGGATATAAAACAAGCCCTCATCAATCCTCAACTTTTCCTTATATGATTAGCAGAATACAGCAGGAAGTGCTAGAAAGAGAAATCCCATTCAAATTAACCTCAGACAATATAAAATACCTGGGAGACTATTTGCCAAGGCAGACTCAGAAACTTTTTGAAAACAATTATAAAACACTTCTCACACAAATTAAATCAAATTTAAATGACTTGGCAAATATCAAATGTTCTTGGATAGGTAGAGCTAATACAATAAAAATGACAATTCTTCCAAAAGTAAACTACCTTTTTAGTGCCCTACCAATAAAAATTCAAAAAATTACTTTAATAGGTTAGAATAAGTTGTAAGTAAATTCATATGGAGAAATAAACTGTCAACAATTTCCATGGATTTAAGGAACAAAAGTACAAAAGAAGGGGGCTTAGCCCTACCTGATCTAAAATTATATTATAAAGCATCAATCATTAAAACTATCTGGTACTGGCTAAGAAATCATGTGGTAGACCAATGGAATAAGCTAGGTGCAATAGCAGGAAATGACTAAATAATCTGCTGTTTGATAAACCCAAAGAGTCTAGCTATTGGGATAAAAACTCTCTCTTTGATAAAAAACTGCTGGGAAAATTGAAAGTTAATATGGAAGAAACGTAGATTAGATCAACACTTCATACCCTTTACCAAGATAAGATCCAAATGGATACTGGATTTAGACAGAAGAAGCAATACCATAAGCAAATTAGAAGATCAAGGAGTAGTTTACCTTGTCAGACCTATGGAAAGAGGAGCAGTTTATGTCTAAGGAATTGAGATGGATAACATCACTAAAAAAAAAAAAACTAGATGATTTTGATTACATTAAATTAAAATCTTTTGCATAGACAAAACCAGTGTAACCAAGATCAAAAGAAATGTACTAAATTGGAAAACAATCTTTACAACTAATGATTCTGACATAGGACTCATTCCTAAAATATATGGAGAATTGAGTCATATTTTTTAAAAAAAGCCATTCCCCAGCTGACAAATGGTCAAAGGATAAGCAAAGGTAATTTACAGATGAGGAGATCAAAGCAATCCATAGTCATATGAAAAATTGCTCTAAATCATTACTTATTATTGAAATGCAAATTAAAGCTGCTCTGAGGTACCACCTCACACCTCTCAGACTGGCCAATATCACCAGAATGGATAATGATCATTGTTGGACAGTTTATTGGAAATCTGGGACACTATTACACTGTTATGGGAACTGTGAACTCATTCAACCTTTCTGGAGAGAAATTTGGATCTACACCCAAAGGGAAACTAAAATGTGCATACCCTTTAATCCAGCAATACCACTACTGGGGTGTATACCTGGAAGAGATCATGAAAAAGGGTAAAAACATCACATTTACAAAAATATTCATAGCAGCTCTGCTTGTGGTGGCATTGAAAATCAAGTAAATGTCCTTCAGTTGGAGAATGGCTTAGCAAACTGTGGTATATTTATGTCATGGAACACTATTGTTCTATTAGAAACCAGGAGGGATGGGAATTCAGGGAAGCCTGGAGGGATGTGCATGAACTGATGCGGAGTGAGATGAGCAGAACCCAAAAAGCACTGTATACCCTAACAGCAACATGAGGTTGATGATCAACCTTGATGGACTTGCTCATTCCAACCATCAGGGACAATTTTGGGCTGCCTTCAATGGAAAATACCATCTGTATCCAGAGAAAGAACTAGGTTGTTCAAACACAGTTCAAGGACTATTCCCTTTAATTTAGGGAAAAAAAACCTGGTATCTTATCTCCTTGGCTATGATGGTATGGGAGTCCTCTCCAGGGACAGTGTGAGAATTCTGCAGACGCCCCTGACCCCCTTACTATCACTTGGCTGAGAGCTCTGGAAATGATCGGTGGCTCTGTCAATTACTACTGCATTTTCTTACCACAGGGATGCTCTGAGACTGGTGTACTACTCTGTTGTTTCAGGGTTCTCTCCCCACCCCTTCCAGGTGTCCACAGTGATCCCTGGGCCAATAGGTCTGGAAGCTGCCCCTCTGCCAAGGATTCAGGTACCTTGCCCCTCTGTGCTGTGTTCTGGCCAGGCTGTGCTGTGGCTGGGGCTCTTTCCTAACCCCAGTCCCAGTGAAATAGAACATTCCTGAAGAATTTCTAAGTTGTCTTGAACTGTGAAATTGTATTTCTCTCAGTCTTTCTGTGATTTCTGCTCCTCTAAATTTTGGCTAGAGGCAAAAGTTGATGGCTTTTGGAGTTTTGGGGGGGATGAATTTCCACGAATTCCTGCCTTCATGCTGCCATCTTGTCTCCACCCCCTCATTTTCAATACTTTTATTCAATATTGTTTAAGAAATTTTAGCTTTAGCAATAAGAAAAGAAAGGGAAATTGAATAAATTAAACTATGTACTAAGAAAACAAACATTTTAATCTTTTCAGAAAATATGATAGTATGCTCAGACAGAATGCTAGAAAATGCAGGAAAAATACCTATTGAAATAATTAGTATCTTTAGGAAAGTAGTACAATGTAAAATAAATCTATAGAAATCATGAACATTTCTATATATCTATAGAATAACTGTGACTAACAAAGCCCATCAATAAAAGATAGAAAGAGAAATTGCATTTAATGTACCTGTAGAAAACATAAGAAAACCTGGAAATCTACTTTCCAAGAAAAAAATAAAAGCATTAAGAACATAATTACAAAACAGTTTTCACACAAATAAATTCAGATCTAAGGAATTTTAAAAATGCCAATTTTTCATGGATTTACCAAGCTAAATTAAGAAAATTTGTATAAAGCATATTACTTTTTCTGCACCGTATCAATCAAACTTCTTAAAATTACTGAACTAGAATCAATAACTATAATAACCTAAAAGAAGAAAGGGCAAAAAATTTCAAGGGAATTAATGAAAAAGAATACAAAATTTGGCTCCATATCTGTATCAGATCCAATATCATGTTATAGCCATCGAAAATTATATTATATCCAAGCCAAATCTAAAACTACATTGAATAATGTCATCAAATCTATCTCATATTGGCTAAGAAATGGAATGGTAGGTCAAAGGAATAGATTAAGTACAAAAGAAATAGTAAAAGTGATTATAATTATCTGCTGTTTGATAAACATAAAGACTCCAGTGTCTAAGACAAAAACTCACTATTTGAAGGAACCTTCGAGCTAAATTAGAAAATAATGTGGCAAAAATTAGGTATACAACCAAATCTCATACCCTATGATCATATGAGGTCAAAATATGTACAGAAATAGTGAAAATATAGACAGAAAGAGTGAAACTATAGGCTAATTAAGAGAACAATAAATACTTTGTTTAGCAAAGAGAGGTTTATGATCAAATGAATTAGAAATATAAATTGCAAAATGGTGGATTTTGACTACTAATTATTTTTTTTTTTGCAGAAACAAAAACAATGCAGTCAAGTTCAGAAGGAATTCAGATAACTGGGAAATGATCTTCACATTTAGTACTTCTGATAAAGGACTCATTACTAAAATATATAGAGAACTATGTTAAATTAATAAGAATAAATGCCATTCCCCAGTTGATAAATGTTCAAAGCATATGATCAGGAAGTTTTCAGATAAAGAAAAATACTTTAAATTATTATTGTTTAGAGAAATGCAAATTAAAAATACTCTGAGTGCCACCTCACACACATCAGATTAGCCAATATGACAAAAAAGGAAAATGATCAATATTGGAAAGGAAGTTAGAAAAGTGACACACATATGCACTATTCGTAGAGTTGTGTTATTTCTAAGGGGAAATAATACTGTACTAACCCTTTATGCTTGGAATTCCACTATTACATCTCTATCCCAAAGAGATCATAAAAGGGAAAATGACCTATATGAAGAAAACTATTTATAACCGTTCTTTGTGTAAAGGCAAAGAACTGGAGATTAAATGTATGACCTTAAGTTGGCAAATGGCTAAACAATTTATGGTATTTGAATGTTATAGGTTACTGTTATTCCAGAAGAAATTTTGAGCAACTGGATTTTAGAAAAGCCTTAAAATACTCCATGAACTGATGCTGAGTGACCTGATTAGAGTACATGAACAGCAACATTGTGAGACAACATTGGACTCTACTTTTCTCAGTAGTTCAGTGATCAAGAAGAATCCTGAGTGTCCTATTCTGAAAAATGTCATCCACAACTATAGGAGAAAAACAAAACAAAACAAGAAAATCTGACTGATGAGAAAAATATAACTTTTAAAAATTTCTTTCATGTTTTTTCTTCCTCATGCTTTTCCCCCCATTAATACTAATTTCTCTTTCACAAAATGTCTAATGTGGAAATATGTTTAAGACAATTGTATATATTCAACTGATATGAGATTGCTTTCTGCCAGAGGGAAAGGGCAGTGAAGGGTAGGTGTTAGAAATATGATACTCAGTTGCAAAAGAATGGATTAGAAAAGGGGCAGCTAGGTGACATAGTGGATAGAGCATTGGCCTGAATTCAGGACTAACTGAGTTCAAATCTGGTCTCAGACATTTGATAATTACCTTGCTGTGTGAGCTTGGGCAAGTCACTTAACCTCAATGCCTTGCAAAGAAAAGATTGAATTAAAAAACCATGTTTGCATGAAATTGGAAAAAAAATAAAAAAGAAATTATCAACAAAAACTACCCTAATACCCTCAAATGAGAGTGTTAGATAGTGCTTGAAAGAATACCCTAATCTCTGCCTGAAAGAGATACCAAAACCAAAATGTCAAGAAATATTGTAGCTTAATTATAAAATATAAATTCATGAAGAAAATACTGCAGACAGTCAGAAAGAAACAATTCCAATACAGGGAGGCAGTCTGGATTACAGAGGACTAGCAGTCTCATCTTTACAGGATCAGAGCCCCTGATCCTTTTCTTATGATGTTCTGAAGGGCAAAGGAATTTAAATTATAATCAGGAATCAACTTTGCAACAGTAGTGAATATTTCTGATGCAAAGGACAGGACTGAACAGAAAATATGATCTTCAAACATGAGACTCAATGCATAACAATGGTATTTCTGCTTTTTTAAATCCTTATATGGGA
Source organism: Macrotis lagotis (assembly GCF_037893015.1). NCBI lineage: Eukaryota > Metazoa > Chordata > Mammalia > Peramelemorphia > Peramelidae > Macrotis > Macrotis lagotis. The sequence goes on along the minus strand of NC_133666.1, from coordinate 199,453,665 downwards.
AGATGAAACTTGCAACTTTTGAAACCTTATCCCTATTAGAAGTAATATACTCAGGATGAGGGTATGAGTATTAATAGATTTTGATGGAATGATTTAAAAAAAGCAAACAGCATAAAAACAAGGTATAACAAAATTATTCTACTAGGAGAAGAGAGACAAGGGAGGCAGAATTGGGTAAATAAAATCACATGAAGACTCTCAAAGAATCTATTACATTAGAAAGAAGGGAAGGGTTGAGAATTGCTTGAATCTCACTTTCATTGGTATTTGTCTAAAAGAGGGAATAGCATACAAACTCAATGGTATTTAGAAAAGTATCTTACCTTATATAGAATAAGAAGAAGGGGAAATAAGAGATAAGGAAAAATGATAGAATGGTGGGTAGAAAGAGGGTAGAGTAAGAAAGGAAAAGGAAAAAGAAAATGGAAAAGGACTAATAGAAAGGAGGACAGAATGAGGAAAGGAGTTATAAGAAACAAAACACTGGTGCAAGGGAAATGGTAAAAGGAGAGAGGAAAGTACAAATGGAGAAAATAGGATGGAGGTAAATAAAGACTTAGTAATCCTAATTGTGAATATGAATGGAATGAACTCTCCTATAAAATGAAAACAGAGAGCTGCATAGCTAAAAATCAGAATCCTACAACATATGTTTAGAAGTAATACATATGAAGCAGAGAGATACACCTAGAGTAAAAAAGGTAAAAGTTTGGAGCAGGACATATGCTTCAGCTGAATTTAAAAAAGAATGAAAAACAAGGATAAAATTCTTGTTCTCAGTCAAAGCAAAGCAAAAGTGGGCATAATTAAAAGAATAAGTATGAAAACTACATCTCCTTAAAAAGTGGGATATACAGTGTAGTAATACCAATTCTAAACTTGTAAACTTTGTATAAACTTGTATGCACCAAGAGCATGCATATTCTTAGCAAAGGAGTTAAATGAGTTACAGGAAAGAAAGAAAACTATAGAAGTGGTGAATCTCAACCTCCCTCTCTTAGAGTTGTATAATCTAACCACAAAGAAAGAAGTTATGGTCAATAGAATTTTAGAAAAGTTGGATATGAAAGACCTTTTCATGAATGCAATTTTATGACTTAAAATGGTAAAAGACTTTAAAGACCACCTTATCAACCTCTTCATTTCCCAGATTTTTGTGAGGATCAGAAATCATTGTAGAGTGATTAGTATAATTCCTAGCATGTATTAAGTGATATAGAAATGTTTGTTCTTTTCCCTTTCCTCAATGATTTGCAAATCATCTCACACTTCCATTAAGCTGTGTATTGGGGGGTAATGCCATCACAAACATGCTGTTGTGATGTAAAGCACAAATAAGGATAAATATTAATCTTGACATCTCAATGAAGATGAGATTTATTTTAAACAGAAGCAACATTTAGTCTTTTCTAGTTTAGAAATAAGAAACTAGAAAACAACTCTAATGTAATATACTTTCCCACAAGCAAATCAATAACAATTTTCTCTCTCACAAAGATAAAGTTAGTCTAACTAGATTGCCAGTGCACTCAAACATTCCCTTAGATTAGATGTCATGCTAAGAGAGACAAAATGTTGCAACCAGAAAAATAGCTAATCCTTGGTTAATCTGATTTTTACAAAAAGAAAGAAGAAAAACAAATTACCACTATCAAAAATGAAGAGTGAACTCAAGCCACAATGAAGAGAAAATTAAAGTAATAATTCCTATCTATTTTGTGTAAATATATGCTAGGAAATCTGACTATATAAAAATGTCTGAATATTTATAAAAATATAAACTAGCCAGATTAACAGAAGAGTGAATAAACTGCTTAAATATTTAAAGCTTATTTCAGAAAAAGAAATTGAATAAATCATCAATAACTTCACTAACAAAATCTCCAGAGATAGATGTATTTACAAGTGAATACTCTACATTTATGGAAAATTTGATTTAAATTCTATATAAACTTTAAAAGAGAGATTAATAAAAAAATTCTGCCAAATTTCTTTTATAACACTAATATGGTGCTGATACCTGAACCAGAAACAGCCAAAAAAGACAAAGAAAGTTGCTGGCCAGGCTTGTTAATCAATTTTGATGAAAAAAAAATAAATAAAAGTTTGGTAGGGATTACAACCAGTATAAATAGTATAATGCACCTTATCAGATAGATGGAGATTGTTCAATACACATAACTGGCCATAGCAATAAAATGACAGAAACCATATAATTATCCCTATAGATGCTGGAAAAGTCTTTGACAAAATACAGTATACAGTACCTATTTCTATTGAAAATACTAAGAGAACATAGGAATAAATGAAGTTTTCCTTAAAACTACCTTAACTTTATTAACATCTACAGGAAGTATCTATCTAAAACTATCAGCAAGCATTACACGTATTGGTGTCAACTAGCAGCATTTCCACTAAGATCAGGGGTGAAACAAGAATGAACATTATAACCAACTCTATTCAATATTGCAATAGAAATGTTTGCATTAGTAATAAGAAAAGAAAAGAAATGTAAAGAATAAGAATAGACAATGAGGGAACAAAATGTTTTCTTTTTGCAGATAATATGATGATATACTTAGAGAACGTTAAAAATCAATGAAAAACCTAGTAGAAATAATTAATAATGTTAACAGAGTAGTGGTATATAAAATGAACCCACAGAAATCATCTTCATTTTTCATGTGACCAATAAAGTTCAAGAGCAAGAGATAGAGTAATTCCATTTAAAGTATCCATAGAAAACATAAAATATTTCAGAATCTACCTTCCAATACAAACCCACAACAAAATTTGAAAATTTGGACACAATTTGAAAATACTTTCCACACAATTGAAGACAATTCAAAATAACTGGGAAAATATCAATTGCTCACTATAGATTGAGCTAATAAGGTAAATATGACAATCTACTCAAATTAAATTATTTATTTCATGCCATACCAGTCCGTCTACCAAAAAAAAAAAAATCCAAGTATTTTTTTTTTAAGTTTTTGCAAGGCAAATGGGGTTAAATGGCTTGCCCAAGGCCACACAGTTGGGGAATTATTAAGTGTCTGATGCCGGATTTGAAGTCAGGTACTCCTGACCTCAGGACTGGTGCTCTTTCCACTGCACCATCTAGCTGCCCCCTAACAAGTATTTTGTAGTTAGGAGAAAATAGTAACAGAATTCATCTGGAGTAACAAAAGTTTAAGAATACCATGGGAATTGGTTAAAGGGGAATACAAGAGAGCTTGATGTGGCTTTGCCAGATCTAAAACTAAATTGTAACGCAGCAGTCAGCATGGCTTTTTCTAACTTAAAAAAAAAAAAAAAAAACATGGAGAAGTAGATCAGAGGATTAGAAGAAATTGTGGTGAATGTGGTGATTTATTTTTGATAGGCCCAAGGACACTATATTCTGGGATAATCCCTCATTGTTTGAAAGGGATTGCTGGGAAAACTGAAGAATAATGAGGCAAAAACTAGATAGTAATCCATATCTCACACCCATACCAGGGTGGGGTCCAAATAGGTGTGGGATTTGGACATAGGATATGGAGATAGTGAGACTGGTCATTAATATGACCATATTAGTGTCATAATAGCAATTTTACAGAATTTTTTCTCCACTTTTTTTAAAGTTTATATAAAACTGAAATTAAGTGTTCCTCAATGTCCATATTTGGATGTAATGATGTAATATCCCCTACATCATAGGGGATAATGTAGACCAATTAAGAGAACAAGAACTAGTCTATCTGTCAGAGCTATGGAGAAGGGAGAAGTTTTTGACCAGAAAAGAAACAGAGAATATCATAAATTGCAAAATGAATGATTTTGACTATATTAAATTAAAAAGATTTTGCACAAGCAAATCCAGTGGAACAAGGACTGCAGGGAATGCAGATGGCTGAGCAGCTGTTTCATTTCTTAAAAAATATAGAATAATGAATAGAATTTATGATTGAAAGTTATTCTCTAATTTATGTATTATGGTGGAGGGATATGAGTGGTCAGTTTTTGGATGAAGAATTTGGAGATGTTTGTAGTCAAATAAAACAATTCAACATATCATTTTTGAATAGAGAAACACAATTTGGAATAACGCTGGGGTATTACCTCACACCTATCAGGTTGGCTGGGATGATAATAAAAGAAGGCAATCAATATTGGAGGGGATGTGGGAAAATTGGGATACTGTTGCACTATTGGTGGAATTATGGACTGGTCCATCCATTCCATAGGCAATTAGAATTATGCCCAGATGACAATGCCGTTTGAATCAAAATTACCACGAGGGTTCTGAGTCCCGAAAGAGACCATAGCAAACAGGAAAAGTCTCACATGTTCAAAAATATTTTCCTTACATCTTTTAGTGGTGGCAGGGAATTGGAGGTTGGGGGAATGGCTGAACAAGTTATATATGGTAGGTGAATATTATGTAGTTCTGTGGTTCTGTGTAAAACTGTGAGTGGTTAGACTTAGGGAAGCCTGGGAAGAGTTGCATGAATTTGTGCTGAGTGGGGGCAGTTGCACCAGAGGAATGTTGTGCATATTGGCAACAGCACTATGAGATATCCAAAACTCCATGAGACTTTATAGCAAAATATGAATAAATAAAATTTTACTATTTATTTATTTCTTAGCTTTTGTAACAAATGAGACAAATTATATGAGGTTTTAGTTCATATTTAAAGACTATAAAATGTTAGACTACTATTACTTAATTTTGCATATATTTTAGATTTATAAAATTCAATAAAATGCCAGAAATGACCATTAGAGGTTATTGCATACATGGTGGCAAATTATGTGATCCCAGGTAAATAGCAGTATTCTTTTTGCAAGGCAATGGGGTTAAGTGATTTGCCCAAGGTCACACAGCTGGTAATTATTAAATGTCTGAGACCATATTGGAAATCAGGTCCTCCTGAATCCAGGGCTGGTACTCTATCCACCTAGCTGCCCTTAAATGGCATTTTAAAAAAAATAATCTTAAAGGAAAAGAAATATTTCTATTAATCTGTATTCATGGAGTTTATTCCAGAAAAAAGACAAATTGGCATGGGAATAGAAAATATTCTGGGGAGATATACATATACAAATACATATATAGACATATATGTCCAAAAAACTTACCTATTTCTGAAAGCTTTCAAAAGTGTAGCAGATTGTGGGATTTAATATCAATTACTATAAATGCATTTGACTTAATTTTAGTATATATATGACAGAGTGGCACTAGGTACCCATTGATAATGAAATAGTTAAATAAATTTTGTCACATTAATTAAATTGCATTCTGCAAATGAGGAAATATATATATTAAGAATTTAGAGAAACATGAAAGGAATTATATGAAGTGAAGCAAAGAAGGAAGAATAGAAAAACAAGTTGCTCTGAAAAATACACCTCTTTTCCTTTATTGGAGAAATAAGAAACTATATAAGAGATATTGCATTTAGTGTAATACTAGATCAATTTATAAGTTTCACTGAATTGCAATTAAAATATTGTTGTAATAAATGACTTACTGTGAATGGGAAAGGATATATTGGCCAATTAAAGTGTTACTAATTATAAAAATAATATGTCTCCAGTGTACAAACTTCCATATATGTAGGGAAAATGTTTTGGTTTAATTTTCATATGTGTGTGTGTTGATATAGGTATAGATATTGATATAGATAAATGTATATAAGAGGTCCTGTTCAGGCAAAATCTGACAGTGAATGCTAATGAGACATGCACAATAAGTTTAATTTTTATTAGAACAATTCTTAATTATAATGTCTAACGAAAATGTTCATTAAAAGACTATAATGTTAATGAAAAATTCTAGTGCAACTCCATGGTATCTCTGCTCCCTTAAAATTAGGCAATTTTCACTTGCATCTTAATTAAATGCTTTTACAGAAATGAAAGAATATTCCCAAATAATGATTTATTTTATTTCAGTGAAGAGTGGAAGTCAGTCTTCTTTGTCATGAATCCCATATGTGTAAAAGTTTTATTAATCATTTGTGATTTGATATTTTATAATAAACAATCACTTTTTGTGGATATGAATATATAAAATATACAAGAATGTCTTCTGGAAGAAAATGCTATAATTTTTTTTTAAATTTCATATATTGAAGGCAACGGGGTTAAGTGACTTGCCCAAGGTCACATAGCTAGACAATTTGTAAGTGTTGAACTCAGGCCCTTCTGACTCCAAGGCCATTTTTCTATCTATTGCACCATTTAACTCCCCAAACTCTAAGTTCCTCCATGACATTCCTTTTATGTTTACTCTTTTATACATGTCATATCAAGTTTATAGAAAAAATATACTTTGTTTAAATGAAAATTGTCATATCTTAAAAATGGAATGAAGATCCTCATACCAAAATTGAAAAAATATGTAAACATGTTTTCAAAAATATGTATATACAGTGCTAACCTGATTGCTGCTGAGGGGAGGGAAGTTAGAAGGGAGGTGGAAGGAAATTTTGTAACTTAAAAATATACATGTGTAAATAGATGGAAATAAACAAATAATTTACAAAATAGAATAAAGATAAAAAATAAGGAAATTCAGTCTCATGTTGTTTTAGGTTAAAGAGTATTTTCTTTTCATGTTGTTGAGACAATGAAGATACTTCCATTCAATTTGCAGTTATAGTTGTTTTTTCCCCTTAATTTTAGCCAGAATTTACTGTGGATTAGTTCATTGGCATACTTTTTATTACTTATAGAAAATCATATGGATTTCGAGTTTGTTCAAGGAAGACTAATACCTCTATTATGAGAGTTATTAAGCCATTTGTAGGGTTACTTTACAAATTTGATGTTGACCTCAGGCACCTAATTCCCATGTGTGGCTCCAGGAAATTGCAGTTGTAACAAGGGCTACACACTGTAAACACTTTCAGTAGATAGGGTAAATTAGGTTGATGGTAACTAAGGGATTGAGCCACCAACCCATTGGTAAGTTAGGGGGGTATCCATCCCAAGCAAGTGAAGAATTCCTCTGGAGGAATAAGGAGATGAGGAAAAAATATATTCAAATGGCCAGGAATTCACTGAAGCAGGTTCTGTGGAGCACTTAATGCTTGGTTAGATATTGAAGACATCTTCTTGAGCTATCACCAGTTGTCTTGACTCTGTCTTACCACTGAACTATGATGACCATGGAAGAGTCAGTGAGGTAAAAGACATCATGCAACTCTGTCTCACTTAAATCCAATTTACATATGAATCAAAAGACATCATTCATATCCTTTTATCATTCCTATCTCAAAGTCCTGTAATGACAGCAAGTGACAAAGAAGGGAATGCATATATATTAGGAGTTGTAGTCACAACTATTAATATAGGTGGCCCAGATCAAAAGGTCATCTCCTCACTCAAAACAGCAGGGGTATTTATCACCCCTGGGTGTCTGAGCAGCCTTTTAATGCTTGCATTGCTCATCTCCTGGTGTTAGGAAGGGCCTAAAAATTGTCTAGTCAGATTGAGATTCTTCTCTATAGTCCAAATATACAAAAATATGTACAAAAGCGTCTTGAAAGAAAATTCCATTCACCATCTATACGGGGAGGTAGGCACACTCATAAATAACAAAAATTCCATTAGATCTGAAAGATTAAAATTTTGTTGTAAGAGAACTCAACAGTTTTCATTTCCAAATACCAGCCATGGGTGAAAGGAGGTTGACTAATGAAGGCAAATTTACTCAAGTCATAGTAGCCACAATAAAGGAGAGCACTGTGAGGATGGGATAGGTTTTACAATCAAAACTAATCTAATCATAAGCTTGTATGCCTACCAAAATGACTGAACAGCAGACTCATGAAAACATGATTGCCACATACAGGACAAAAACTACCATATTTCCCATGTATAAGACACAGACTTTTCCAAAACATTTGGGGTCTAAAAACTGGGAGTATCTTATTCAGTGCTTGTAGATTTTTTTACTTGCAGTTCCTACTTTTTCACCCTTGTTGTCTTTGTGGTCATTGCTGCACATTTGTTATCAGTATATTAGATTATGTTTTGCCAGATATGGCTCAGAAAACATTTTTAGACAGTGCTGAATTCAAGTTAAATTTGATCCAATTTGAAAAAGTAAATAGAACTTGTGCTGCTGTATGTCAATTTGATCCTCCTCTAACTGAGAAAACAGTCCAAAACTGGTTACAGGTAGAAGAAACCCTAGGCAGGTCATGGGATGCAAATCAATAAAATAGCCTGATTTAGAAAAGGAATTGAAGTTATAGACTGAACAGCAAAAGGCAGTTGGAATTCCTGTGTCCCCAAAGATGGTTCACCAGGAGGCAATTGTTAATGAAAAAGTAGTTACTGATTTGAAAGGACACAACTGTTGCTTCAGGTTCATGAAACAGAATGGACTAAGCATGCATCCATGGCCCAGACTTGCCCATGGAATGCTTGTAGTCAATGACAGACCAGAGCTAAGGCAGCAGAGCAGCAGAGCCTCTTCTGAGAGAGTGATTCATCATTAAACACAGATGAGGACAAGCTACTGGATGGGAGTTTTGACAGTGATGAAGAGTCATTTGAATTTTATAATAAATAAAACAAGTTCAATAACTTTAGGTAATTATTTTTTTCAAAATTGTGGCCCCCAAATTAAGATGCATCTTATCCATGGGGAAATGCAGTACTCAACTATCTTCAATGCCAATTCTTCCATCACAAGGAACCCTGATGAGGTCAAAGAAAAACTTTATGAAAACTTAATTAGTGACCCTTATCATTGTGAGTGACTTCAATGCTTGAGTAGATTGAGAGGTATAGATATGGTAGGGAATCCTTGGGAGGAATTGAATGGGTTTGCAATAGCAATTTTCACTTTTTATAGAAAACTTGTGACCTCATCCAAACCACTTTCTTTCATTTATCAAAAAGCAATGCAACATTCTGAATGCATCCTTGCAGGAAACATTTGCTTCTAATAGACTATGTTGATTTAAGGAGAAGAGATAGGCTCTATATGAGAGTGATTATGGCAATATATGGTGCAATGTATGGTGCAAATTGCTGGACTGATCAAAAGCTAAATATTAACATTAACCAAAGTGGTGGTCCCAAGGCAAAATGGCTACCAGAAGACTTAATCAGTGTTTCCCTGAGTAGTAACAGTTTATTGCTCACATAGAGGGAGAGTTGAACAAACACACAGTTGACAACAATGGGATATAAAGCAAGTGGACACTTTTCTGAAATTTTGTGTACAACATTAATTGCATTTGTTCATATGGGTCATAACTCTTCCAAACATCAAGGCTAATTTGATGACAATGAATGAAAAACAATGAACCTGCTAAATGAAAAATGAGAATCCCATATATTTGCCAGCAGGATTTCTAAGCATTTCTAAGAAGGTGGTATTTAATCTGTTAAAAGTAAAGTACAAATAAAGCTTACATACAGGGATCTTGGCTCAATAATAAGGAAGATAAAATTCAGGTTTATGTTGATAATAACAATCTAATGTGCATTTATAATGCTCTTAAGGGTCAAAGACATATAATGGATCTTAACTATTCAAGGCTGATGGAGTGAAATGCATTAGTGATAGGTACATAATCCTAGAGAGGGAATGAATACTTCTTAAACTGTCATTAATCAATGTAAAAGCCACTGACTAATTACCAGAAGTTGAAGTTATTTTGTCTGTAGCTGAAGTTCCAATTGAAGAAGAGGTCTTGAATTAGGCTCCTTTTATGTGGCAAAACACCTGGGGCTGATTTTATTCCAGTTGATATTTACAAGGTTGGGCTCTGTAGCTAATACAAAAAACTCAATTAAATTCTCCAGGTTATATGACATGAAAAGGTTATCCCCAGGAGATCAAAGATACCTCAACTATCCATTTCTATAAAGATAAAGGGGATCGATTGTCCTGTTACAGTCACAGGGTTGTTTCTGTCTTAGTCACTGTTGTCAAGAATCTTGCAAGAGTCATCGTTAATATACTAGTCCTTCACCACGAAGATGATCATCTATCTATAAGGCAATATGATTTCAAATGAGTTGAGGAAGCAGTTGAAATGCTGTTTGTTTTTGAGCAACTCCAGGAAAAAAGTTCCAGAAGAAAAACAGATTTTTATACAATGTTTATAGATATGACCAAGGTCTTTGATACTATCAGTCTTGAGGGGTTATGGAAAATTATGTGAAAATTTGGAAGCCTGGATAAGTTAATCATAATTTTTTTTCTTTTAAATTCATTTTTTATTCTCATTTTGTACAATTTTTTTTACATTAATAAAATATTCTTGTTTACAAGTAAACAAAATACCTCTCCTCCCCGATGAATATAGATAGCCTTGTTTGGGCGCAAAATGTAAAGGGGAGAGAAAAAAATTAAAATAAAAAATAATAATAGTAATAATTATAGGTAGGGCCAGGTGGAGCAATGGATGAAGCACCAGCCCTGGAGCCACGAGCACCCGAGTCCATATCCAGCCTTGTAAACCTAACAATCACCCAGCCGTGTGACATTCAAGCCACCCAATCCCCACTGCCCAGCAAAAACCAAAAAAAAAGAAAGAAAAAAAAGGCCCAAAATAAAACAAAATAGTAATAATAGTAGGAGTGGCTGGGTGGCAGACAGAGCATTGGCCCTTGAGTCAGGAGCACCTGGGTCGAAATTCGGCCCCAGACACCCAAAGATCACCAAGCTATGTGGCCCCAGGTAGGCCATCCAGCCCCACTTGCCCTGCACCCTCCCCCCAATAATAATAACAAAAAATGTGCTTGAGTCTTTGTTCTAACACCAATAACTCTGTCATGGGTGGATCTCATTCTTTATAATAAGTCCATCACAAAAGTTATTTCCATATTTTTCCACCATTGCCATTGCTGATCGCAACTCCCTCCTTTTTTATTTCTCCACTACCATGTACTATATTTTCTCTCTCCTTTCACTATGACTTTCCTGTAGGGTCACTGAGTGGCTCAGCAGACATATCACTGGTCCTAGGGACAAGAAGCCCTGAGTCCCCATACCACCCCTTAGGCCCAGAATCCACCTGGCCCTGTGGTCCTGGGCAGGCCTTCCAATCCCAGCCCTTTGCAAGAAGTAAGAAAGAAAATGTGTTATATCTGACCACTCTCCCCCAATGGTCCATCCTCTCCTCCTTTATTCACATCAGCACCCCTTCCCCCTGCTCCCCCCTCCTTCTTACTCCAGATGTCTATACCCCATTGAGTATATTTGCTGTTTCCTCTCCTAGCCATCTCTGATGAGAGCAAAGTTTCCCTCATTCCCCCTTGCTTCCCCCCTTCCATATCATTGCAATAGTTCATTGTAATAAAAAAATCTTATGTGAAATATCTTGTACTATTCCCCCTCTCCTTTTTCTGTCTCCCATTCCATTTCCCTTTTTTTTCTATTGACTCCATGTTTACACCATATTTTATCTTCGAATTCAGCTTTCTCCTATGCTTCAACTATAAAAACTCTCTCTACCTGCTCTATTAACTGGGAAGGTTCATTTGAGTATTATCAGTGTTATTTTTCTATGCAGGAATACATGCAGTTCATCCTCATTAAGTCCCTCATATTTCCCCCCTCTCCTCCAATCTCCATGCTTCACCTGAGTCCTGTATCTGAAGATCAAACATTCTGTTCATCTCTGGCCATTCCAAAAGTAACATTTGAAATTCCCCTGGTTCATTGAAAGTCCATCTTTTTCCCTGGAAGAGGACATTCATCTTTGCTGGGTAGTTCATTCTTGGCTGCATTCTAAGCTCTCTTGCCTTCAGGTATATTGTATTCCAAGCCCTATGAGCTTCCAATGTAGCTGCATCCTTCTGGCTGCTTGTAATATTATCTCTTTGACTTGGGAGTTCTGGAACTTGGCTATAATATTCCTAGGGGTTGGTTTTTTGGGATCTCTTTCTCTGGGGGATCAGTGTATTCTCTCCATTTCTATTTTGCCTTCTGCTTCTCGAATATCAGGGCAATTTTCCTGTAGTAATTCTTTGAAAATGATGTCAAGGCTCTTTTCCTGATCATGACTTTCAGGTATTTTTAAATTATCTTTCCTAAGTCTGTTTTCCATATCAGTTGTTTTTTTCAATGAGATATTTCACACTTTCTTCTAATTTTTCATTTTTTTGAAGTATTGTTTCCTGATTTCTATTAAATTCATTAATCTCCCTGAATTCTATACTTTGTCTGAAGGATTTGTTCTCCTCAGAGAGTTTTCTTATCTCTTTTTCCATCTGGCCAATTTTGCTTTTTAAAGCATTCTTCTCCTCAATAACTTTTTGAACTGTTTTATCCATTTGACCTAAGATGGTTTTTAGCATGCTATTTTCTTCAGCATTTTTTTGGATTTCCTTGACTAAGCTGCTGACTTCATTTTCATGTTTTTCCTGCATCTCTCTCCTTTCTTTTCCCAGTTTTTCTTCCAACTCCCTCATTTGATTTTCAAAGTCTTTTTTGAGCTCTGTCATAGCCTGAGCCCACTTTCTGTTTTTCTTGGAGTCTTTAGATGCAGGAGTTTGTGCTTCCTCATCCTCAAACTGAGTATTTTGGTCCTTCTTGGGCTCATTTGCAAAATATTTCTCAATAGTCTTCTTTTTGTTTCTCTGCTTGCTCATTTTCCCAGCCTGGGCCTGGTTTGGGGTGTTTCTTGAGCTTTTGGAACACTCCCACAAGTGTCCCAGTGTGTGAGGCTCTGTCCTCCCTCCTGGTCTGTGAATGACCATAAGCACCCCCCTCTGCCACGGGGCTGAGGTGGGGGGGGGGGGGCTTCTGTTCTATGGTGGGGCCTAGACTGCTATCAGGATCTGAATGTGGTTAGAGCCCCAGAATCCTGTTCCAGAGGCAGAGGACAGAGCTCTGCAGTCTCTCTTCACTCCCCTACCTGAGCTCAATGGGCTCATGCCCTGGGTGCTCCTGCTTACCAGCTCTGCCTGCTTCTGTTTCCTGGATCAGGGCTGGAGAAAGACCATACTGCTTGCTGTGTGCCCTGAGGGCTGGGCTCCACGTGCTTGCTCTGGCAGAGGTCCCCCGCTGTTCCCCCACTTTGTGCCCGGTGCTCCTCGGGGTGCAACTCAGGAGACTCCCCCCGCTGCTGTGAGCTGAGACTCCCAGCTCCTGCTGCCTCCGGGTGGCTGAGGTCCTTTGGCTCTGGCTGGCCACCCCTCTGGTGGACTGCCTCTCCAATCCCGGGGAGCAGAGCCTTTCTGCTCTTTCCCAGGTTACCTTGTGTAGGAGAACTGCCTCACTGGGACCATTTTTGGGTTCTGTCTCTCGAAAGTTTAGTTGGAGTCCTTAGCTGATGAATTTTATCAGAGAGCTCCTAAGACTTGATCCCTTCTTGTCATCATCTTGGCTCCACCCCTGTCTAAGTTAATCATAATTGAACATCAATTTCATGATGGTATGTTTGCTTGGGTTCTGGGATAATGGATGCTACTCTAGCAATTTCCAGGTCATCAATACAATGAAACTAGACTGTGCCCTTTCTTCCATTAATTCTAGCATAATATTCTCAGCAATATTATCAAATACCCCACTGCCAGTAAATTCTTCAATTTGCAAAGGCTCAAAACCAAGACAATATTGGAAGGAGTGTTGGCTCATGATTTTCTGTTTGCAGAAGATTGTACACTCAGTGTAGCCTCTGAAACTGAGAAGAAAGTATGGATCAGTTCTCTTCTGTTTGTACAGATTTGGGGTTAACAATTAATACCAAAACAATATAGGTGCACCATCAGTCAGCACCACACCATTGAAACTGATCAGAGCAAATGGAGAATTTTTGAATATTGAAGATAATTTCACTTATCTTGGCAGTACACTTTCCAAGATGTTATATCTTCATAATAAGGTTGATTCAGGTACGTCTAGAGCTAGCTGAATGTTTTGAAGGTCCTCACAAAAATTGTGGGAGAGAAGAAGTATTAGACTGATTATCAAACTGACTACCAAACAGAAGCATTGTGTTGACCTTATTATTGTATGCCTATGAAATCAGTACCCTGCCAGGAAATTAAATCATTTCCACTGCAGTTATCATAGGAAGATTTTGAAGATCAACTGGGTAGGATTAGATATCACACTTTAAGGTCATTTCTAAAGCTACACTGTGAAACATTCAAATATTACTGCCAAGAGTACAACTCCAAAGGACTGTGCATGTAAAAATACCAGAGGTGTACTTGACAAAAAGACTAATTTTTGGAGAACTCATACTGGGTAAATTTCTATAGCAGGGTTACAGAGTTATACAAAGATACTCTCAAGGTTTCTCTTAAGAACTTTGGAGTTTATTGTTTTATTTTTTAAAAATATTTATTCATTTTTAAACATTATTTTGGGGGTAGAGCAAAAATGGCTACAGGAAGGCAGGAATTAACAGAAACTCATTCCCCCCAAAATTCCAAAAGTCATCAAATTATGACTCTTGCCAAAATTTAGAGGGCCCTAACTCACAGACTGAGTGATACAATTTCCCAGTCCAAGACAAGTTAGAAGTTCCCTAGGAAAGGTCTGTTCCACCTAGACTGCAGTGGCAGCAAAGCACAGCCTGCTGGGCACCTGTGTCCATGACAGAGTGGAGAGGTTTCCAGACCTCTTGGCCCAGGGATCATCTAGGACAGCTGGAAGGGGTGGTGAAAGAATTCTTTTGCACTAGAGTGAGTGGGGAGTGGAGAGCCTGTCTCAGAGAAGCCTGAAGTGAGAACCTGTAGCAGGAGTTGGCAGAGCCATCAAGCACTTCCAGAGCTCTCAGCCCACAGATGGTAGGAGGACCTAGGGAGACTACAGTGGTCTCTCTGTTCTCCCTGGGGCAGGACTCTGATGTTTGCCCAAACTGAGATGCAGGTTGCAGTCTGGACCCCACAATACCACCAATAGCTAAGCAGGGACCATCCTCATAGCTACAAGGCAGAAGGGAGGGCCTGAACACAGGCAAGAGAGCAGTCAGAGCCTCTCATAGGACCTTGGAGGAATTAAGGTCCCTGTGAGTTGACCCCCAAAACCCGCAAAGTTTTGGAAGTCAGTCATAGGGTGAGGAAATGAACAAACAACAGAAAAGAAGTATCTGACAATATAAAATTACTTTGGTCCCATGGAGAGCAAAAATGCATACCCAGATGACAACAAAATTGAAGCATCTGCATCCAAAAACCTTCAAAAAACTACAAAATGGGCTCAGGCTATGGATGAAATCAAAAAACGCTTTGAAAAACAATTAAAGGAGGTTGAGGAAAAATTGGGAGGAGAAATGAGAGTGATGCAGATAAATCATGAAAACAAATCAGCAACCTGGTGAAAGAAATACAAAAAAAAAAAAAAACTACTGAAGAAAATAACACACTGAAAACCAATTTAGGCCAAATGGAAAAAGCAACACAAAAAAGCAAATGAGAAGAATGGCTTAAAAAGCCAAACTGGCCATCTGAAAATGGAAATAAAAAAGCTATATGAAGAAAATAACTCCTTAAAATGCAGAATTGAATTAGAGGAAGCTGATGACTTTGTGAGAACTCAGAAAGAAATAAAATTAAATCAAAAAATTTCCTCAAATTAGAAGAAAATGTGAAATATCTCAAGGGAGAAAGAACTGACTTTGAAAACAGAAAGACAAGAAAGAATTTAAAATTAAAATTCTTTTCATTTTAAATTTTCAGTTCCAAAATTTCTTCTTTACTCCCTCCCACTGTTCCTCCCATTGGGAAGGCATGCAAGATAAATCAATTAAACATGTGAAATCATTTAAAATGCAATTCCATATTAGCCATATTTCAAAAAACAGCAAGAAAAAGAAAGAAAAATTGTACTTCAATTTGCACTCAGAGTTCATCATTTCTGTCTCAGGAGGTAAATAATATTTTTCATAATCATAATAGAATTGTCTTGGATCATTGTACTGATCGGAGTGGCCAAGACTTTTATAGTTTATCATCATTACAACACTGATGTTGCTGTTTGAAAGATTTCCCAGTTCTCACTTCATTTTAGGTGTGGTCATATAGATCTTGTCATGTTATTCTGATCTACCCATCAAAAAACTCTTTGTTTCAATAAATGTCCATTTCCTAATGCAAGAATAGTACTCCATCACAATCATATGACTAAATTTGTTTAGTGCATTGTCAATTGATAACTCTCCTTTTGATTTCTAATTCTTTGCCTACAAAAGAGAACCGTCATAATACTTTTGTATGAGCGGATAACTTTCCTCTTTTATTTGATTTCTTTGGAATGCAGATCATTGTTATAGACCAAATGATTGGACCACATCACTACTCCACCAAAAATTCAATACAGTAATTTTTTTTTCCTCATCTTTTTCAGCATTTGAAATTTTTGACAAATTTTTGAGCTGGTAATTGAATTTTTTTATTTGACTTTCTCTAATCAGCAGTGATTTAGAGCATTTTCATATGATTATAGGTATCATTGTCTTCTTCTGAAAATTACTGTTTATATCCTTTGACCATTTATCATTTGATGAATGACTCTTCCTTTTTAAATATTTTTATTTATTTGGGTTTTTGTTTTTTGTTTTTTTTACCTTTGATCGTTGTGCTGTGAAGAGCTGAAGTTGCAGTTACTGTGTACAATGTTCTGGTTCTGTTCACTTCAATCAACATTGATTCAGGCAAGTCTTTCCATGTTTTTCTGAAATCTGGGCAGTTGTGATTATTTACAGAATAATAATATTCCATAACAGTCATTTACCACATTCTGTTCAGTCATTCCCCAATTGATGAGCACACACCCTCAATTTCCAATTCTTTTTTAACTGTAATGAGCAGCTATAAATATTTTGTACATATGGATATTTTACCCTTTTGTATATGCTCTTTGGGATATGAAATGAGTAGTGTCATTTGCTGGATCACAGTGTATACAGAATATAATTGGCCTCTAGGTATACTTCCAAATTGTTCTCCAGAAAGCTTGTATCAGGTCACAACTCCACCAACAATGCATTAATGTACCAGTTTTTCATGTCCCCTCCAATATTTTTTAAAGTTTATTTATTTATTTTCATCCAAATTTACATGTATATTTTTAAGTTACAAAATTTCCTTCTACCCTCCCTTCCCAACCTCTTCCCGTCAGTGGCAAACAGTCAGGTTAGTATTGTATATACATATTATGATAAACATATTTACAGATGAGTAATTTTCAATATAAGGAATTAGGAAAGAGATACATAAGAGATAGTTTTTGTAAAGTATTCATCAGGGGCAGCTAGGTGGCATAGTGAATAGAGCACTGACCCTGGAGTCAGGAGTACCTGAATTCAAATCCAACCTCAGATACTTAATAAATACCTAGCTGTGTGGCCTTGGGCAAGCCACTTCACCCCATTGCCTTGCAAAAAAAAAAAAGGAAAAAAAAACTAAAATAGAAATAAATTATTTACCAGATTCTGAAGGGTTATTTGGTTTGTGTGTGTGTGTGTGTGTGTGTGTGTGTGTGTGTGTGTTTATATGTATATGCATGTGTATTTTGTTTTTTGTTTTTCTTCCTCTGGTGGGGAATAATATAGTTCATATCTGGTCTAATACATTTATCCTAGCTCTCAGGACTGCTGAGTACAGCTGCTTCCATCAAGGTTGTTCATTTCACAATGTTATTGTTGATATGTACATTGTTCCCTTGGTTCTACTTCCTTCACTCAGTGTGAGATCCTGTAAGTCATTCCAGGCTTCCCTAGAGTCCAGCCATTTATGGTTTCTTATAGAATCCCCTCCAACATTGATCATTTTCTTTTTTTTTTTCAATTGGCCACTCTGACATGTGAAAGGAGGTAGCTAAGAATTGCTTTAATGTGCATTTCTCTAATCAATAATGACTTAAAGCATGGCTATGGATGGCTTTAATATTTTCATTTGAAAACTTCCTTTTGTATTGTTTGAACCTTTATCTGTTTACCTCTCCATGGAGAACCTGTGAGTCATGAAATAGCATTGGGATACCAAAACACCAAAATACAAATCACCATGAAACAAAACAATACATGATAAGGAAAAAATTGAATTCTTAGGAGACATGAGAAGAAAATTTGTGACCAAGAATGATTTTTAAAAATGAAAAAATCAAACTTATGTTGAATTTTAAATGATTGGTAAGATTACACACATTTTAAGAAAATCTCCATGTATTCCTATGTTTTCTTATCTTTCTAATAGGAACAGGTGCTGCTTTCTGTCAAAAAGTTTTTCATCAGCAAACACTTTCAGTTATTTTTTTAATTGATATAGACAATGAGGCTGATAGTTTCCCTAATACTGAATCAACCCTGCATTCCTGCTATTAATTGTAATCATAGTATATTTTCCAAATGATAAGATGCTATAATCTCTGTGTTAATATTTTATCTAAAATTTTTGGATGAAAATTCATTAGGGAAATTAGTCTAAACTTGTATTTCTCTGTTTAACTCTTCCTAGTTTAGGCATCAGTATCAAATCAGTACAAGGGCTATAAAAGAAATTTGGCAGAACTCTTTCTTTAGCTATTTTTCAAATAATTAATATAAAATTGGTATTAATTTTATTTGAAATGTTTGCTTGAATTGACTTTTTAATCTTTCCTACCCTGCAGAGTATTTCTTAGAGAGTTCATTTATGTTTCATTCAATTTCTTTTTCTGAAATGGTATTAAAGTTTTTTATTTCCTCTGCTGTTAATCAAGACAATTTATATTTTTGTAAATATTAATCATTTTCACTTACATTGCCAAACTTATTGGCAAACAGTTCAGAAAATTATAACTTTAATTTCCTCTTGAATGGTGGCAAATTCTTCCTTTCCATTTTTGATTCTGATAATATGACTTTTGTGCTTCTTTTTAAAATCAGATTATCCAAAGTTTTATCTTTTGTGTTATTTTTTTAACAAAACCAGCTCATTTTCATTTATAAGTTTAACAGTTCTCTTACTTTCAATTTTATGGAGCTTTCCTTTGATTTTCAGAATTTATAATTTGGTATTTAATTTTTTTTCTGCTAGCTTTTTTAGTTGTATATCCATTTCATTGATAAACTTTTTCTTTCTTTTCTTCATGTAAATATTTAGAGATATAAAATTTCCCCTAACAATCCATTTGGATGTATCTGATCAGTTTTGATATGTTCTCAAATTATTTTCATTTTCTTGGAAAAATTTGATGATTACTTCCGGTTTTTTTACTTCATTCATTTTGCAAAATTCAGTTATTCAGTTTTCCGTTAATCTTATTCTATCTTTCCAGGACCCCATATTACATGTGATTTTTGTTGCATCATGATCAGAAATTAATGCATTTAAAATATATGCTTTTTTGCATTGAAATTTTTCTCCCAATGTACATGATCTGTCTTTGTGTAGCTGGTATCTAACACTGATTCAAAGATTTAATGTTTTTCTTTGCCCATTCATTTTTTCTAGAGGTCAATCATATCTTACTTTTATGAAATTCTATTCACCTTAACTTCCTTCTTATTTAGTTTTTGCTTAAATTGATAGAATTCTGAGAGAATGTGAAGTCCCCTGTTAATTTGGCTATGCTGTATTTTCCTGTAATATCTTCCTATAACTAAATTAGTTTATCCTCTAATAATTTAGATGTTATATCCCTTTTAATGAGGTATATTTCTGTTTTTGTTTTGTTTGATATCAGGATCACTGCCCCTCCTGTTTTAACTTTAACTGAAGAACAATATATTCTGCTCTATCCTTTTACCTTTATTCTGTATGTATCTCTGCTTCAGATGTTTTTCTCCTAAACAACACATTGTAGGATTCAGGTTTTTAAACCACTCTTCTATTCATTTACATTTTATGATAGAGTTCATCCCATTTACACTCAGAGATATGATTACTATCTCTTTATTTCCCACCATCCTATCTTCCCTCTATTTACATTTTCTCTCTTCTTTAATCATATTCTTGTTCACCAATGTTTTACTTTTGACTACCTCCTCCTCCACTCTACCTTCCCTTCTTTCCCCCTTTGCCTGTTACTTTTACTCTCTCTTCTGCCTTCACTTCTATTAGCTCCTCTTTTCTTTCTTTCCCTTTCTCCTAATTCCCTGCAGGGAAAAATTAATTTTCAGTCTCAACTGAGTGTGTATATTATTCCCTTTTTTACCCTTTTTTTTGCAAGGCAATGGGATCAAGTGGCTTACCCAAGGCGACACATCTAGGTAATTATCAATTGTCTGAAGCCAGATTTGAACTCAGGTACTGCTGACTCCAGGGCGGGTGCTCTATCCACCTAGCTGCCCCATATTATTCCCCTTTGGAGCTTAAAGTTATTAAAGTCAGATTCAAGCAATTCCCTGTACTTCAAAGTATTCTTTGTATCTTTTCAACTGATGTAATTTGTCCCATTTTGCCTCTCCCTTCCTCCATTCCCAGAACAATCTCTATTTTAATGTTCCAATTATTTTATATCACCCCATAAAAATAGCTTATGCCTATATGTTCTAGCTAAGTATACTCCTTCTAATACAGGTAAAATTCTCATGAACTCCCATGAAGGGATGTAATCACTATAATTTTATTGAATAACATTCTATTTCTTTCCCAGTTTTTGCCCATATATATACATATATATATATATATATATATATATATATATATATATGTATATATATCTTGAGTCTTATGTTTGACTATCAATTTTTTTGTTCAACTTTAGTCTTTCCACAGAGAAAATTTGAATGTCACGACCTATTTCATTGAATGTCCATCTTTTCCCAAAAAAAGAGTATGCTCAGCTTTTGGGGTAGTTGATTCTTGATTGTAATTCAAATTGCTTTGCCCTCCAGAATATCATATTCCAGGTCATTCAATCCTTTAATGCTGATGTCACCTATAAGAATAATCTTGACTGTGGTTCCTGGGTATATGATTTGTTCCAGGCTGCTTGCAATATTTTCTCCTAGACTTGATAATATTGGAATTTGGCTGTTATATGCTTGGCAATTTCATTTTGAGATTCCTTTCAGGATATATTTGATGGATCTTTGATGGATTAATTTACTTTCTGGCTCCAGAATTTCAAGCATTCTTCCATAATGATTTCTTGTAAGATGACATCCAGGATCATTTTTTTATCATTGCTTTCAGATTGTACAATTATTCTTAAATTATATCCCCTTTATGGATTTCCAGGTCAATTGTTTTTCCAAAATTCAATTTTATATTTTCTTTTCTTTTTTCTTTTTATTTTGTTTAAATAATTCTTAATATCTCATAGTCAGTACCTTCCACTTGCCCAAATCTATTTTTCAAAGCATTTTCTTCCGTTATTTTTTATATCATCCCAGTTAGTTTTAATCTCTGTTTCCATAGTTCAATTTGATTTTTATTGGAGCTATTATCTTTTTCCATTTGCCTAATGTATTTTTAAGAAGTATTTTATTTCTCCATTTGTTCAATACTTTTTTAAAGAATAATTTTATTTTCATTTGTTCATTATGTTTTTTTAAATTAACCCTCTTCTTTAGTCATCTTTTGTTTCCTTTTTTGAAATGATGTTGAATTTCTTTTTCATTTCTTTTCCCAATTTTTCTACTTCATTTTAAAAGTCTTTATTTAGATCTTTGAATATATCTTTTTGAACTGGAGACCAATTAATATTTCTCTCTTTATGAATACAAATAGTACTTTTTCTGCCATTTTCTTCTGAGATGGTGCTCAGATCAAAGTGAGCTCCTTGATCAGCATAGTGAATTAATTGCCTCATTTCTTTTGCTATCTCCAGTCATTTTAATTCATAGCTTAACGCTAGACCCAAATGATTCGAGAAGATAAAGTGGGGTAGCTGACTTACCATAGTACCACCTTCAATCAAATACAATTCACATGCATATCATGGTAATATCATCCTAACATCATGGTCTTCTTCTAGAATAAAGGACAAGCATCATCATCTTCTTATCAGTATAGCAGTTTTCAATTGTCAGAGCTTTTCGATGATTTTTCTTACTCATTTTGAGTTTTCATCTTTGGTGACAATGATGTTTCTTGTATTTAAGGAAAGACTGACTCAGAGATGTTGGAAATGCTATCCACTTGATTGCTGGGTGTTCAGCACAGTCTAGTTACAGGTGTCTGGAACACTTGTGCCCAAGTGCTTCCAGCTGACAAGCTGTGTCCTAGAACCTCTAAGCCAGGACCCAGGGACCTTGGCAGCAATCTCTTTTGTGTGGGATGGTCTCCAGCAGGGCTTTTCTGCACCCCACCACATGCTGGTTATCAAGCCCCTCTGGTGTCTGCTTCTATTTTTGGACTCTGCTTTCCATACTGGGCCTTGCTGCCCTATCCCACTGATATAGGCCTTTTCCAAAGTTCTTCCCAGATATATTAAACTAGAAAATGCTCTACTCTTTTCCTTTATGGATTCTGTCACTGCAGAATCTTTTTAGAGGATTCTCTAATGTTTCTGAGGGTTATAGAAAGCTTAAAAATGCTCATGACTTCTTTCTCCCATCTTGGTTCCAACCCACACTTCTCCAAGAAGTAAAATTTCAAGGAATATTTCCTTATCTTGTATGAACTGTACAGACTTTTGAAAAAGGATCATCATAAAATTCATGAACCATTTTAAAAGTCAACATCAATTGGTGTGAACGAAGCGCAAGCTAAAATTGTTGAGTAAATTAATAAGATTATCTACATTTAATTTTCACATAATATTTGTTAAGTTCAAAGTAAAAATGAGCAAAGAATAAAAATATTTTGTGATACATGTTTCAGGTAAAAATAAAGAAGATTGATAACGCAGATGGAAGCTTCATACCTGTATATAATGAATAATTTCTTCAAGAACAGAATTGATACCTATTCAAAATGATGAATGGAAAATATCATCACAAAGGATGAAATTAACCTTTTTATTTGCAATAGTTATTTAAAATTTTTAAACTTAAATATAAAATAAAAAAATTTCCATGTGTATAGCTGAACATTAGTGGATTCAAAACATAAAGTGATAAATTTGCATTTCAAGAAATCTATATTGTAAATACTATACATTATTTTAAAAATTGTTTAAATTTTTTGCTACCTTGAAAGTTTAATTTTGAAATTTTCCTTGCTGTGCACCTTGGCACTTTTTTACTTTACACCCCACACTACGACAATTAAATTTACATATACATATATATATATATATATATGTATATATATATATATACCTATATGTACCTAGAGATACATTTGTGTATACATATATATGTGGACATATATACATAAACATTTCTTCAGAAATATATTCATAGATATTTATAAACTTACATGTGAACTCATACATACATGTAAAACTCTATAATGTTTATTTCTACCTATCATCTATTTCTTCAAAGGTTGATAGCAAATCGCTTCATAAACAAAAGTCTTTCCATATTTTTACATATTAGCCTATCATTTTCTCCACCAAATTAATCTCTCTGCCTTATACTGTCTAGTTATTTTACATCATCATTGATCTCCTCCTTCTCCAATTTATTCATATAAGCATTTAGAGCTATAATATATCCCCTGAGAATTGCTTTGAATGAATCCCATAGGTTTTGGTATGTTGTTTCATTATTATCATTATCTAGGATAAAATGGTTAATTCTTTCTATAATTTGTTTTTTTGGTCCACTCATTTTTTAAGATGAGGTTATTCAGTTTCCTATTTGCTCTGAGTCTATATCTCCTTGGTCCAGTATTGCATATGACTTTTATTGCATTGTGATCTGAGAAAGATGTATTCACTATTTCAGCCTTTCTGCAGTTGATCATTAGGTTTTTATGTCCTAGTACATGGTCAATTTTTGTATAAGTTCCATGTACTGCAGATAAAAAGGTATATTCCTTCCTATCCCCATTCAGTTTCCTCCACAAGTCTACCATGTCTAATTTTTCTAACAATTTATTTACCTCCCTAATTTCTTTCTTGTTTGTTTTATGATTTGATTTATCTAGATCTGATAGCGGGAGGTTTAGGTCTCCTACTAGTAGAGATTTGATGTCTATGTCTTCCTGTAATTCTTTCAGCTTCTCCTCTAAGAATTTGGGTGCTGTCCCACTGGGTGCATATATATTCAATATTGAAATGACTTTATTGTCTATGGTACCTTTTAGGAGGATAAAGTTTCCTTCCTTATCTCTTTTATTGCTATCTATTTTTGCTGCTGCTTTGTCTGAGATAAGGATTGCTACCCCTACTTTTTTTTACTTCAGCTGAAGCAAAACATATTTTGCTCCAACCTTTTACCTTTACTCTATATGTATCTCTCTGCTTCAAATGAGTTTCTTGTAAGCAGCATGTTGTAGGATTCTGGTTTTTAATCCACTCTGCTATTTGCTTAAGTTTTAAGGGAGAGTTCATCCCATTCACATTCAAGGTTATGATTACTAATTCTTTATTGCCCTCTATGCTATCTTCCCATTGTTTGTATTTTCCCCCTTTGCCCCCTTTTATCCATATTCCCCAGTATTTTGTTTTTGAATACCACCCCCTTCAGTGTGTTTGCCCTCCTATATCACACCCTCCCTTTTCTTTCCCCTTTCCCTGTTCCCTTCCCTTCCTTTTGTTATTTCCCCTTATTTCCTCCACTCCACTTCCCTTTCTCTGCCCCCCCTTTCCCCCTTTTAATTCTTGAAATGTTAGATGTTTCATAAGTTAACTGAGTATGTGTAGGTTGACTTTAAGCCAAGTCTGATGAGAAGAAGATTCAGGTGTTTCTCCTCTACTCCCTTCTTCCCCTCTATTGCCATAGGTTTTTTGTGCCTCTTAGTGTAATGAGATTTGTCCCATTCAATCCCCTCCCTCCTCCCCTCTCTTTCCTGTCTCCCTTTTTAGGGAGGTAGTATATTTATTTTTAGTTCATTCTATCTAAGTCATAGAAAATTCTGAGTGTCTGTCCCTTCTAGTTCAGTATATTCTTTTGAATAGAGTCAAAATTCCTGAGAGTTATTAGAGTCGTTCTCCCCAGTGGAGTTAAAGCCAGTTACATCCCATTAGATATCAGTCTCATGGATAGGTCATGGATGTCGATCATTTCTGGCTAGGTATATTCTCTCTGTTAGAGTTACATTTCTCAGGATTTATGAGAGTCTCTATGCCCCCCCCCCCATGCTGGTTTATAGCCGGTTTCAACTTGCTGGATGGCATTTTTTTCCTTTTACCGCCACCCCCCTTTTTTTTTTACCTTTTCATGTATCTATTGAACCTCCTCTTTGATATCCAAATTTTCTTTTTAGCTCTGGTCTTTTCATCAGAAATTTTTGCAATTCTTCCATTTCATTAAATTTACATCTTTTTCCCTGGAAGAGAAGGATCAGCTTTGCAGGAAAGTAGATTCTTGGCTGCATTCCAAACTCCCGTGCTCTCGAAATATCTTGTTCCAGGCCCTGTGATCCCTTAACTTTGATGCAGCCAGGGCTTGCATGATCCTTACTGTGGCTCCTTGATATTTAAATTTTTTCTTTCTGGCTGCTTGCAGGATTTTCTCTTTTATCTGATAGTTCTGGAGTTTGGCCACAACATTCCTTGGTGTTTTCATTTTAGGATCTTTTTCTGGTGGGGATGGATGTACTCTTTCAATAACTACTTTGCCCTCCAATTCGATGCTGTCAGGTCAGTTTTCCATCACTAGATCCTGTAATATTAAGTCCAGGCTTTTTTTCTCTTCTATGTTTTCAGGAAGTCCTATAATTTGCAGGTTGCCCCTCATCGATCTATTCTCGAGGTTAGTGGTTTTGTTGATGAGGTATTTCACATTTGCTTCTATTTTTTCTATTTTTTTGTTTTGTTTAACTGACTCTTGCTGTCTCTTGGAGTCATTAGTTTCTGTAGACTCCATTATTTTTGGGGGGAGGAGTTTTCATCATTACTTTTGAAAGAGTTTTCCATTTGACCAATTGAGGTTTTGAAAGAATTAATTTTTTTTTTGCATTTGCTCTTTTGAGGATCTGAGAGAATCGTTCTCATTTTGTAATTGTCCAATTCTACTTTCTAAGGTTTTGTTTTCTTGTTGCAAGGTATTAATTGTCTCCCCCAAATTTTCCAGTTTATTTTTAAACTCCTTCCTTATTTATTCAAAGAAGTCTTTAAGTGCTAGAGACCAGATTGTATTCTCCTCAGATGTTCCAGGTCTCTTTGGGTTGGGGTCTTTCCCTTGCAGGAATTTTTCTATGGATCCACCTTTCCGCTGACCCTTCTTCATTATGCTAAGACCTTGAGTTGGCTGGGGCTGGTTCACTTGGGCTTGGGATCTTTAAAGGCTTTACTGAGTGCAGTTTCTCTGGCTGGCCAGTAAGACCTTCTGGTTGCCCTCTCTGGAGTGTCTATGACCTTGGTTGGGAGGCCTTCTCCCTTTTCTTGAGGGAAGGAATTGGAGCTATTGAATTCTTTTGCCTTCAATCAATGGTGGGCTTTACCCTGGCCTGAGGTGATTCCTCAGCTGGGCTGCTTCTTTTTCTCATGCAGCTGGCCCTGAGGCAGAAGTAATTTGCATTTGTTTGGGAGGAGGTCTCAGTGCAATGGAGGCATGGGCTCAGAGTTTCTCAAACCCAAGGAGCTCAGGGATGGTCTCCACAGCTCTCCTGCACCAGACCTCTCCCTGCAGCCCCTTCCCCAAGCTCCAGGGGGACAGCACCAACACCAGCACCTCTGCTTCCCCGCGGACCCAAGCCCCCTTCATCCAGCCCCACCGCTGATCCAGCAGGTCCGGCTCTCGGGCCCTCAGACTCCTGGTTCCTATTCAGCTGTTTATCTGGCTAATCCCGGGCTGATCTTCCCTGGGAGCTCAGACTCACCTGCAGGTACACAGCCAAGGCTGCTTCGGGAGACAAATCCTGAGGTAGATTTTCCTCTCTTGGCTTTTCTTTCTGGGTTTCCTAGTTCAGATTTCTTTTAAGAGGTTTGTTTCATATGATAGATGGGGAAGAGATCAGGAGACTTTAGAACTGTGCCTGTCTTCTCTCCACCATCTTGGCCAGAAGTCAAGTGAAAATGTAATATTATTGATTACAACTGTCTTCTATCTTAGATGGGGCTTCTTAGGGAATTTAGACCCCATGAGTTCCTTTAACTTGGAGCTTTGAATCTGCCTGGAGAATCACCATATTAGTCAGAGAGAGGATGTTTCCAGCTGAAATACTACTATTGTATGTGCCTAATATTGTACTAGGATGAGTATGGAGAGAATATAAGATTGAAAGATTCTTTTTCAGAAGCCCACAATCTAAATTAAAAAGAGAAACACATGCTCATGGAAAATTTAGACTTCAAAGCGACTTTAGAGATCATCTGCTCTAACTCCTTATTTTGGAGGTATGTCAACTGAGTCAAGAGATTAAATGGCTTAGCCAAGGTCTCTCATCTAGTAAATGGCATTGTTCTGAAATAATAACTGAATATGATAGCATTATATGCATATGTAATTAATAAATTGCTTAGAGCTTAGAACATGAGAATAATTAATGTGGGTTGGTTCCATTAAAGAATTTTAGACTCCTTGACCTTGAATTGACTGTCAAAAGAATTTAGATGGAATTATATTGAGAGCAGCATAATTTAAAACATGGAGGGAGGAATACCAATGATACATGTATCTATGTAGATAGAGTGCAAGTGATTGCCCTTTGTGGAATTTAATGTTCCTATTTGAACATGCATGGGGAAAGGGAAATAACATGGTGCAAATGCATTATGGAAGACTGCAAAAGTTAGGCAGTTCAGCTTTCATGAGACATATAATAGGAATAGTTGCATGTTCTTGATGAAAGAAAATAGTATTATGAAAACAATTTTGACACATTGATATGATGACTTTATGGAAATGGGTTTAAGGAGTAAAGAATCTAGAGGGGAAGCAGATGGATAAAATGAATTTAAAATCAGAAGTAAAGGAAGGTAAGGGTATCTGGTCTGAAATAGAGTTTAAACCATCCACCCTTTCTTTCATTGAAATTATGGGATTCAAAAAATGAGGTATCTATAAGAAATTAGAGAAAGATTCTTTAGAGAATCAGGTTTCTACCTAGCTGAGCTGAACTAAAAAGCTAGAAAAAAGTAAATCCAATTATAATTACTGGAATGTGCACACAATACTAACAGAATTCTATAAGCAATTTTCCAAAAATTTGGTGGCACTAACTTCTCTCCTAGAAAAGTAGGGAGTTTGAGAGAGTACATAGAAGTATCTTATGGGTAGAGAATTTGGTATGAGTCATGACAAACCTATTGGATTCAGGGATGAATAGAGTAAATTATAGGAAGAATGCAATGAAAACATAAGTTCAACAAAAAGATAATATTTATATCATATGTGTGTGTGTGTTTGCCACTTATAAAAGGCTTCCAGTATTTTAAATATTTGGATAAGATTCATAAATATTCTTACCATTAATAGTAATTTACACAATAATGTGAAATTAATATAACTCTTTCTTCACTATAACTCAGTAAAGAGGGTAGTAAATATATCATTGCCTCCCTCTAGATGAGGAAAAAATGCTGAAAAACATGAATTCATTGGCTCATTCTCATGCAGTTGCTAAAAGTTGGTATTACTCCATGTCTGACAAATATTCTTTTTCAACATACCATATATACCTGGTTATAAGAAGAGGAAGAGTATTATAAAAGATAATTCACAGGGTGCTAAGGTCAGACTCTAAAAATAATGACTTTAATTCTATGTGAACTATGACAGATTTGGTGCAACAAGTCTAATAAGATTTTCATTCTAAGTTATTTTCCAATTGAATGTAAATATAGTTTTGAACATTCATAATTTTTCAGGCTTTTGCATTCTATACTTTTCTACCACCCTCTCTTTTCTCCCTCTTCCTCATAGCAGCAAACAATTTGTTATACTTTTCAAAAAATATTCATCATTTTTAACATACTTCCATATTATTCAGGTGTGAAAGAATAAGAATTAAGGGGGGAAAAATCCTGAGAAGGGAAGTAAAAAGTATAAAAGAAATTTTAAAAAGTGAACATAGTATGCTTTGCTCTACATTCACAATTTCTTCTCTGAATATGAATGTCATTTTATATAATTTGTCTCTCAGGATTGTCCTTGATTGCTGAACTCCTGCATCAATCTTAGTTGATTATCTCACAATGTTGCTTTAAATGTGTACAG
This sequence comes from Macrotis lagotis, assembly GCF_037893015.1. Lineage (NCBI taxonomy): Eukaryota > Metazoa > Chordata > Mammalia > Peramelemorphia > Peramelidae > Macrotis > Macrotis lagotis. Next base: position 199,424,548 of record NC_133666.1, on the reverse strand, counting down.
TATGCTCCTGGTTCTGCTCATTTCACTGAACATCAGTTTTTCCTAGTTTTTTCAGATTTTTCTGAAATCAGACCAGTCATGATTTCTGATGGAATAAATGTACTCCATAACATTCATATACCATAATATGTTTACTCATTGCCAAATTGATTGGCATTATAAGGATTATTTAACAAAAGTTTACAAAAAACATCTATCAGTTAGCCTTAGTTTTACAATGTCTTTCTCCTTCCTTATACATTTTAATTAGATTAATTTTGCTTTTGATTTGTCTGAGATAATCTGGTTATATACTTTTTCTTTGGATAAAGTTTACTATTATCTGCTCTACCTTTTTACCTTTAACCTGTATGTTTCTCTCTGCTTCAAATGTGAGTCTTGTAAATAACATATTGTAGTATTCTAACTTTTAATCCACTCTACTATCCCATTCTGTTTAATGAGAGATTTCTCCCCATTCACATTCGTAGTTAAGATTATTATTTCTGTTTCTTGCCATTCTATTTTCCCTATTTTTATACTTTTCTCTTTCCTTTCCCTTATCTCCTCTCAACCATGTTTTGTTCCTAACTGTTGCATCTTCCAATCTATCCTGCATTCTATCTGCTCTCTTCCTTTTTCCTTTCCCTTTCCCCTTTTATTTTACTTTTGCTTTAACTTTATCTTAATCTTTACTTTTATTTATCCTTTCCTTTTTATTAGCCTCACCTTATCCTTTCTTTCCCTTGCCCCCTTCTTCCCTATAGTTCAAAATAAATTTCTGAAACCATTTATGGATATGTTATTCACTTTTTGAATAAAATCTGCTGAGAGTAAGATTTACTGAGTCTCACATCCTAATTTATTTCGGTTTTCTATAATAGATCATTTGTGTCTCATGATGTATTTTTATTTATCCTCTAATGATTACATCTTCTTGCATAATTCTCTTTTTCATTTCTTAATTGCTTTATACTTATCTTGTATTCACACCTTCTGACAAAGTACATTCATTTCAACTGTCCTGTTAGAAGTTATCTTCTTAAGAACCATAAGTATACTTGCATCATAATGAATTTGCAACCACATCTTCTTTTGAAGAGCAATTCTTCTGGCTGTCCCAATATAAATGATCAAGGGATAAGAATCATACCAAATCATAGTCAATTTATATCCACACACCCTTTCCACATAGCCTCCTTTACACTGACCCAAAGGGAAATACAACCCTCAAGAGCTACAAGTTTGATCATATTACAATCAATTTATACTGATAACTTCTGTTTAAATGTTTCTTTCAACTGTCTTAAGATAGAGTTCTCAAGAATTAATTATTAGTTCCCTGTTCCCTGTTCCTTTCCATTTACATTTTTTCACAAATCTTTGAGTCCTATATTAGAAGATCAGATTTTCTTTTAAGGTTCTGTTTTTTTTTTTTAAATCAGGAAAGTTTGAAAATCCTCTAATTCATTAAAGTCTATATTTTACCCTTAGAGATTATATTGAGTTTTGCAGGGTAAATAGTTAATTCATAATTGCTATTCAAGTTCCTTTGCTCTCCAGAATATCATATTCCCAGACTCATGTATCTTTAAATGTTGAAGATGATAAATCCTGTATAATCCTGGCTGTGACTCCCCTGGTTTTTAAATTGCTTAGTTTTTCTTAATTTCAATATTTTTTCTCCCTTATCTAAGAATTCTGAAATTTGACTGCAGTATTTCTTGGAGTTTTAAATTTTGGGATCTTACCTATGGTAACAGGATAAATTTATGACCCAACAAGATTTAGAGTACATTCTAATCTGTAAAATGAATGATTTTTATTTTATTAAATTTAAAAAAAGTTTTTGGACTAATAAAATGAATGCTGCCAAAATTAGAAGAAAAGCAGAAAAGATAAAGGTCTCATTTCAAAAATATATATCAAATTGCATCAAATTTATATTGTTACAAGTCATTCCCCAATTGATAAGTGGCCAAAGGATATGAATAGACAATTTTGAAATGAACAAATAAGATATATATATATATATATATATATAATCATAAGAAAAAATGCTCTAAATCATTGTTGATTAGAAAAATGCTAATTAAAACACCATGAGGTGTCACCTCACAGCTATCAGATTAGCCAAGATGAGAAAAAGAAAAAAATCATCAATATTGGAGAGATTATAGGACCTTTGAGACATCGATATCTCATTGAGTTGTGAATGGATTGAACTATTCTGAAGAGTAATATGGAATTATGTCCAATGAGCAAAAAAAAAAATTCATTTCCTTTTACACAGCAATTCTAGGCCTATATACATAAGAAATCATAAAAAATGGGAAAAGTTCCACATGTTCCAACATATCAATAGCAGCCCCTTTTTTTACTATCAAGGAATTGGAAATTGAGGGATGTCCATCAATTGGGAAATGACTAAACAAGTTATGGTACATGAGTATCATGGAATATTATTGTTTTATACTAAACCATAAATGGTCAGACTCTAGAGAAGCATGAAATTACTTACAGCATCTGATGCTGAGTAAAGGGAACATAACCAAGAGGATATTGTACCCATTAACAACAACATTATGAGATTATCAACCATGATAGAAGTAAAAGCTTCAAGAACTGCATTAGACCTGCTTTGTAAAAGGTTATCCCTTTCCAGAGGAAGAAAGACAAAACAAAACAAAACAAAATAAAAAAGCAAAAAAAAGCACACCAGAATCTCATTAACACATTACAAAAATTATCCCTTTATGTATCTCTTTCCCTTAATCCTAATACCTCGTACCAAAAATGACTAATCTGAAAACAAGTTTATGAAAAATATGTATGTGCAATCCTTGCCTGACTGTTTGCTGCTGGGGGTGGGTGGGAAGGGAGGGTAGAAGGAAACTTTGTAAGTTAAAAATATACATGTGCATTCAGAAAAAATAAATTAAAAAAGTAAATAAAATTTTAAAAAGCCATAAAAAATAAAATTTGGGATCTTTTCTGTGGGTGATCTGTGAACTCTCTCCAAGAATATCTTATCTTCTTGTTTTATGATATTAGGGTATTTTTTGAAGATAATTTCCTTCATCTTATTGCCCTACCTTTTTTTCAATGTATGCAGGTTCTGGGTAGACCAATAATTTTTAAAATGTCTCTTCTGCCTCTATATTCCAGGCTGGCAATTTTTCCTTAGAGGATTTTACATTTTCTTCTATTTTTTATACTTTTGTTTTGTTGATGGAATATTTGTGTCTCACAGAGACTTTATTTCCATTTGTACAATTTTAGTTTCAAAGGTTTTACTTTCTTCAATCAGTTTTTTGCTTCCTTTTTCAGGTTATTAATTTTATTTATCAACTTGTCAATTTTGCTTTTTAAAATTATTTTCTTCATTTATTTTTCATTATTTTCCTGTGAGATGCATTTCTTTTTTACATTTTAATTCTGCTCTTTTCTGGTTTTTAAAATCCTTTTTTAATACTTCAAAGAGGTCTTTTTGGAATTGAAACCAGGTTATCAAATGTTTAGATCCTTCACATATAGGCATTTTCTGATTATTTTCCTCCTTTGATATGACATATCGACTCTATCAGAAAAGCACTTATCAACGATTAGCACTTTTTTGTTTTGTTTTGTTTTTTGGACACTTTTTCAGTTGTTCTTTGATCTTATGGTATATGGTATATATTATAAATCTTTTTTCCCCTGGGAACCAGGGTTTTTATTCCTGGCTTCCCACATTGATATTTTCAGTGTTCACAATTTGCTCCCTGTATTAGGGTAACCATACCACACCAGCTTTCTAGGGCTCAAAACCCTGCTCTCCAAGTTTAGCTTGGAACTCTCACTGATGTTGAAGCTGTGACAGGACTTGGGTTAGTCTGTGACCCATGTAACAGACCTTTTCCTGAAGTTCCTCTAAGATACCTTGCTGAAAAATTATTTCATCATTTTAGTGGTTTTTGTTCTGCTAGGATTTGTTTAGAGGCTTCATTCAAAGATATTTTGGAAAAAGGTGTGCAGAATATATTTTAAGTTTTACCCCTATTAAAGAATGCTATAATTCCAAGGACTGTAATAGCCAAATTCCAGAACCTTCAAATAAAAGAGAGAGAAAATTGCAAAAAAGAAAACAATTCAAATACAAAAGGAACACAATCAGCCTCAACGATGAAGCATCAGGAGAACTGGAATACCATATTTCAGAGAGCTAAGGACCTATGATTACAATCCAGAATGTAGTACCCTGCAAAATTCAGCATATATTGTCTGGGAAAAAGCTGTATTTTCAATGAAATATAAGACTTCCAGAATTGTCTGACACAAAGACCAGAACTGAACAGAGAATTCAATTGCCAAATACATGACTGAAGAATTGCACAAAAATGGTAAATGAAAAAGGGGACCAAAACCCCAAAACTTTTAAAACAAATATTGGTCCCTAAAAGAGAAGATATAACAATCGTAACTCATTATAACATTACTTATCTAAGGATAATTAGAGGGTAGAATAAAATTGAAGAAAATGAACATAAGGGATATAAGGTTAATTGGGTCTTGTCCCTCACTTGAAGAGGTCCAGGATCACATCACTATGTTTAAGTTAAAAACCTCTGACTACACAATGGATGAATATTTCCAATAAATTGGAAATGAATGAAAATTTACAAAAATACAAACTGCCCAGATTAACAGAAGAGAAAATAAATTACTTAAACACATTTCAGAAAAGGAAATAGAAGAAACCATCAAGAAAATGCTCCAGGTCCAGATGGATTTACAAGTGAATTCTACCAAACATTTAAGAAATAATTAAATCTTATTCTACAGAAACTATTTAAAAAATTAGGCGAAGGCGTTATACCAGACTCCTTTCATGACACCCACATTGTCCTGATAACTAAACCAGGAAGAACCAAAACAAAGAAAAATTTGACCAATCTCCCTATGAATAATAAGGCAAAAATCTTAAATAAAATTTTAGTAATGAGATTAGAACAGGCAGACAAGGTTGGTTCAATATTAGAAAAACACTCAATTAACCATATCAACAGTAAAACCAACAGAAACCATATGATTATCTCAATAGATGCTAAAAAGGCCTTTGATAAAATACCACATCCATTCCTACTAAAACACACGAAAGAATAGGAATAAATGGCATATTACTAAAAATATTAAAGAGTATCTATCTAAAACCCTCAAAAATGTTATATTTAGTGGAATATACTCAGAGCATTTCCAATAAATTCAGGGATAAAACATGGTTGCCCATTATCACTATTACTACTGTATATAGTGTTAGAAATATAAGCACTAGCAATAAGAGAAAAAAGAAATTGAAGAAATCAGAGTACGCATTAAGGAAATCCTAGAAAATCATATAAAAATTCCTTGAAACAATTGACAAATTCAGCAAAAAAGCAGGATATAAAATAAACCCCACATAAATCATCAGCATTTCTATATATGATCAACAACACACAAGAACAAATAATAGAAAGAGAAATTCCATTTGAAATTACTATAGATAATATTAAATACTTGGAAATCTCCTCCCTAGATAAACCCAGAAATTGTATGAATACAGTTATAAAGCTCTTTCTCACCAAAATAAAGTCAGTCTGAAATAATTGGAAAAATGTCAAATGCTCATGGTTAGGTCAAGCTAATATCATAAAAACAAAAAATTAATATATTTATTCAGTGCCATACCAAACAAACTACCAAATAAATATTTTACTGAGCTAGAAAACAATAATAACAAAATTCATCTGGAGTAAAAAAAGGGCAAGAATAGTGACAGAACTGATCAAAAAAAATGTAAAAGAAGGCAGTCTAGTTCTACCAGATCTGAAACCATACTATAAAGTGTCAGTCATAAAAACTCCCTGGTACTTGTTAAGAATGTAATGGATCAGTTCAAAAGAAAATGCAGTATTCTTCTACAACAGTGTATTTTTGACATACACAATGACGTCAGCCTCTGGCATTAGAACTCACCATTGGACAAATATTGCTGGGAAAAATGGGAAGAATATGGCAAAAACTAGGCATAAATCCTTATCTCAAACCCTATAACAAAATAAGATCAAATTGGGTACAGGAATTAGACCATGGAAAAGGGATAAATTTATGACTAAATAAGAATTAGAATACATTATAAACTGCAAAATGAATGATTTGTACTTTATTAAATTAAAATGGTTTTACACTAATAAAATCAATACTGCCAAAATTAGAAATGCTAGGAAACAATCTTCACAACCAGGAGTTCTGATAAAAGTCTCATTTCTAAATACATAGAGAATTTATAAAATCACACCAATTGACAAATAGTCAAAGCATATGAACAGTTTTCAAATGAAGAAATTAAAGCAATATATACATAAGCATATGAAAAATGCTCCAAATCACTATTGATTAGAGAAATCCAATTAAAACAGCAATGAGGTATCATCTCACACCTATTAGATTAACCCAGATGAGAAAAAGGGAAGATGATTAGTGTTGGAGAGTTTGTGAGAGGACTGGGAAATGGAAGCATTGCTTGTAGGGTTGTAAATGGATCCAACCTTTCTGGAAAGCAATATGGCCAAAAAGCAATAAAATTGTTCATACCCTTTGAAACAGTAATTCCTATTCTAGGATATATCCAGATGAAACTGTAAAAAAAAAGGTAAAAGTCTTACATATTCCAAAATATTCATAGCAGTCTATTATGTAGTGACAATTTGGAAATTAAGGGCATGCCCATCAGTTTCGGAATGGCTAAACAAGGTATGGTACATGAACATCATGGAATATATTGTTCTATAAGAAACAAAAAATGTTCCGATTCTAGAGAAGCATTGAATGACTTATGGGATTTGATTCTGAGTGAAGGGAGTAGGGCCAAGAGAACAATTTGCACATCAGCTTTATGAAATGAATAGACTTGAGGGAAGGAACCCCACTTGGCAGTCCAGAGAGATAGGACAATTGTATTTGATAGATTATGGACCATATTATCCCCAGCCAGAGGAAGAAAAACAAAACAAAACAAAACATAAAGAAAAACATCACTCCAACCAAATCTGATGAGCATTTTACAAAAATTTTCTCTTATATATCTCTTTCCCCTAATCCTAATTCCTCATGCCCAAAACAACAAATTTGTAAATATATTTAAGAAAATATGTATCTAAAATCCTAATTTGACCATTGCCAACTGAGGGTAAAAGTGTGATAAGGGAGAGTGGAGGGAAACTTTGTAACTTGGAAAAATATATGTAAAAAAGGATGAAAATAAATTTTTAAAAAAGTGGGAAAGAATATTATACCTTGTACACTAATGCTATTTTGTATTGAATAAGGAATACAGTCTCACCATGCATCCATGTTAATAGAGTAGCAAAGAATTTACTCAATAGTTGACATATTTTCTCTGATATTTTCTTTGACATATTCCTTGTTGAAAAGGAGGAAGCTTTTTTCCCCTCCTCTATATTTGGCTGACCATTAGATTCAGTCTTTGTCTTAAATCCACTGAAACTGTGGAATAGAAGTATAATGAATACAGGAACTTTATCATTTTCTAAGTTGATAGAAGATGCTGACATGCACACTTAGTTTTAATGTGGAAATGTACTAAATAAACATGACATTTGAGTGACATCGCTTTTGCAACATGGAAATAAGTGTTCTTAATACCTTCACAATTTCATAAAGGAGTGATCTTCCCATTTCTATGGAAATCCAACTTTGCTCATCTAACTTTTGAATTCAGAAGAAAAGAACATCATTGAAATGATTTCACCTTCATTCCCTTATCATTGATTCATAATTTTGAAAACTCATTCTAGTTTATTAATATTACTTTGATGAACACAATTTATATTCTGTCTTTAATTCTAATACTCTTCTGAATAGGAAACATCAGTCTACTATCACTCATCTTTTTAATATCAATATTCTTCAATGAAAAGGAAGATTAAGGTAGTAGCCCCAAAACTGTCCTCAGAAATAGTTGGTTGAAATCCTGAATATAATTCACATTAACTGTTTAATTTAGGACATGCCACTGAACCTTTCAGTGCTTAATGCAACTCTGCAATACTATGAACTATACACTAACTTCCATTCTGTATTTTAGAGATACCCAAGTTTTTCTATATCAGTTACCTTACAGATCTTGACCATCTTCTGTACCAACAGCATCTTCCCATCATAAAACAAACCAACAGAAACACTTAGATCTTCAACTGAGTTCATGATATCTCCAATTTTATTCAAATAACTCTGGGGATAAAATACCAAACACCTACTCACAACAGCCCTAAATTCAAAGAAGAACATCAAAAAGTACTAATGAAAGCATATACAAAATGAATATAAAGTGAATAAAAGAAAGCATATAAAATCAGGTAGTTTGAAATGGAGCATGTTAGGTTCTGAGGGGAAAAGGAAATTCCTTTAAACAAAAAACATCAAGTTGAGTAGCATGTGAGGCATCCATGGAGGCAGTATGTGTAAAGGCACAGAGAATTACAAATATGAGAAATAAAGCATGTACCTATTATTAGTATATTTGAATGAAATAGAGAAAAGACTGATTGTCTGAATTTTAGAGTATAAATGGAGAATAATATACAATGGTGAAATGAAGAGATATTGTAATCAGACGTTAAAGGAGATTGAAAGTTATACTTAGGATTTTCAAATTCATCCTAGAGGCAATAGGGAGCCACTGGAGTTGATTGAGCAGGAAGAGAAAATAATCAGATCTGCTTTGAAGAAAAATTACTTTGGAAACCTCATGTGGCCTATACTGATGAGGGATAATTTATGAAGCTATTTCAGCAAGCTAGATGAGAGCTCATGAGAGCCTCAACACAGTAGCGATGTAAATGAAGAGAAATAGATAGATTTCAGTCAAAGAATTTTTTTAGAAAGAGCAAGATATGTCAAAATAATGGATACATCAGATGAAAAAAGTGAACACAAAAGAGAATATACAGAGAAAAAGTTTTGAGGTAAAGATGAGAGAAGACAGAACTCATTTAGAATGACTTCAGTTTCCTCAGTTAAGTAATAGGCAAAGTATTTAGAACATTAAAGACCTGAAAAAAGACTTAGAATAAGTTTCTAAAATTCAAGAAGAGAAAGAGTTATACAGGGGAAATTGTTAATATTAGGGTCCAAATAAGAAAAAGAGGAAAATGAAATCAAAGTTTAGCACTGAAAGGTGAAGGTATTGGAGGTTTTCTTATGAGTGAAGACTGATTAGACATTGTGAAGTATGGGGAGATGAGAAGGTTTGGTAAAAAAGGAATGTCAAATTTTATAATTAAGGTAATGGAACACCAGTTAATGATGGGATCAAGAATACGATCAATCTCATATGTGGTCAAATTTGAGTAAAGACAGGATTTAAGGGCTCTGAGGAAAAGAGGTGTCAAGATTTTCAAAGGAATCATGAATGTAAATATTGAAGACCTCCTCAGCCCTAATGTATATAGTCAAAATATAAATTTTAAATTAAAATACATTTTTATTAAGTGGGGTTCCTGGCATAATATTAAAGTATAAAGAATTATAGGCAGGAAATGTGGAGGAGAGGAATATGATGCATCAATAATATAAAAGATATGGGATGTATTATAGTGATTTATGCTCCTAAACAATTTGTGTTGTATCCAACTTTATGCTCTTGTCAAAACAGTCTACACTTCCATATTCAGATCTGATTAAAAAGAAGGACACACTTTCAAAAAACTCATTTTATGGTTAAAAAAACCCACTGATTTTTCACCAAAAAGCAAGGTTACAAGGCTAAAATCATTGTAATTGTTCAGATATATTCCAGGTATGTCTAATTCTCTGTAAACCACATTTAAGGCTTTCTGGGAACTGATACTGGAGTGGTTTGTCATTTTCTTCTCCAACTTACTTTACAGATGAGGAAACTGAATCAAAAATGTTAAGTGATTTGCCTGGGTTTACATGGCTAGTAAGTGTCTGAGAACACATTTGAAAGATGGATGTTGTCCGGACTCCAAGCTCAGCACTGCAATGCCCAACTGCCTCTTAAGTGGTATGTTCTTCCAGTTTTAAACTGATAAATGGCTAACTCATCTTAACCTACTCCTTTAATTCACAAGATTGATCAAAATCTAGGACAGATAAAACATTCTAGTTTTAAAATAAGAAAGAAGAATTTGGGTTTAATCTATTCTAGGATGGATTTTTTTTATTTGGTTCAGTTCAAAATTAATGCAGATTGATCACATAATTAAACCAAACTACAACCCAATGCTCTGGAGCTATCACAGCATCCTGGATATCATGTAAACTGGAAATAGTGTAGGACAAAGGTCAGAATTCTGTATTCCATACAAAGGAATATTTGCAACATTACTTCCCAATGGGTTCACTGGCTCACAGAGGTATTTTCTGTTTCACTTGGCCCATAATTCCTACAAATATTACTATGGATGAATAGAAAAGTTCAAAGACTTTAATGCATGTATGGAAAACCAAGATTTATATACTGAGTAGCTTACATATCCAAGAAGGAAATGGTAATGATCCATGAAAAATTTTTAAATATTTCAATAAAATCACATGTCAAGTACAGCATACATATATTAAAACTTTAACCACAATTACTTTTATCAAAGCACTTAATTTTACTTAAAATAAGAATCTTTTTTTAATCCAGATCTGTGACTTTATTAATAAAGAGTATTTACAGCAGAGAAATGTATTTCATTGATACAGATTATCAAAAACTTTTATAAATTATAGTTTTAGACAATTAGGTCATGCACGAGGTGGCTAAGTGATTTGCACATGGTTTCACAGACTGTATGTATGTCAGAAAGAATTCAGTTCCTGAACTCACATCTCCTTGAATATAATATTAATCATGTTATCAATTCTCTAGTTGCTTACCTCTGGCATAGTTTCGAGAATGGTGAATATATGTGTGTGATTGTGTGTGTGTGTGTGTGTGTGTGTGTGTGTGTGTGTACCCATGTTTGTGCATGTGTATATATGTTTGTGTTTATTTCTTTGGGATTAATTTACATACTGAATTTGGGCATTACCTGCACACATGATCTATTAAAACTAGGTTTGCTTTTGAGTAAGGTATATGTGTATATGGGTATGTGATCTTTTATGTGTTTTATGTGTGTATGTGTGAGTTTCTTTGGGATTCATGATGTCAGAAAGGCAAAAGAAAGAGGATAGGGCTCTTTTTCTCCTTTGGCATTATTGACATCTCTTTGGAGTCAGGAAAAAGAAGAGAAAAGAGGTTAGAATATATTTTGCTCTATCCATCTACTAAAGTTGATACAATTATGTTGCTTTTATATTGCAAATATGTTTTATTTTTCCTTCCTTAAACATTCCATTTTTCCTACTATCAAAATTCCATGTATCATTTTACCAGGAATAGTATCACATAGCAATTATGGTGTGTCTGCTATGTCTCATTATACGAACACAAGAATTGGTAAATTCACTTATTTTCTGTTGTTACCTTAGATATTTTATTTGGCATCTTTATTCTTGGATGCAATGCCTAAGGCAGAAGGTTCAGACTTTATGGGCATTATTGGCATCATTTAGTGAAGTCTCACATCCTTTCAATTCTGACCAAGTTTGGGAAAATAAAGCAAAAATTCAGATGATGGACAGAGTTCTTTCTTCTATCAATTGTCCCTTTTCTTCTGGGATGAGTCAATCATTTTAAGCAATGACATGTCAGTGAAGTCAATAGTCCAAGACAATAATCACTTAATGTCAGGGTGCAGGGAAGTCTGTGACAAGTTTAATGGATACTCTGATGGGATATTAATCTCACGAAGGACTATTTTACCATAGCAGTAGAGTGCTCAGTCACTTTATCTTTAAGGACAATTCCTCTTTGATTCAGCTGTATGTGTCTGAAAAGTCTGATCTTAACTAAAATTATGAGAGTTTAGAAAAAGCTAAGAATTTTCCAGAGTATACACTGTTAGTTTTAGAGATTTTATCCATTTTTCATTGTCATTTTCTTTATCCTTTTCTTTCTTTCTCTTTTTCTCACATCTCTTTATACCACCAGAAACATTCTTACAAATGGCTGTTAAGTCTAATTCCACCAGTGTTTGAATATTCAGGATCTCATGAGCATTTTTATTGCAATGAGTCCACGATGAAAAACAGATCTAATCCCAGAGGTGTCCATATCTAGCAATCATAGATTAATGAATTATAACTTTATAAGGTTTATATTTATAAGATTAGCTGCAAGCTAGATTTAGTTAAGTTACAAATGTATGCTTTAGAATAATTTTTACACATATAAGGGAAATCAGAATATCAAATAATTTTGCATCAAAATAATTTATAAATATAAAATTTCTCATAGTAAATGGATTAAAAAATCTGTGAGAAGAATAATTTAAAAATAGAAATCACAATGTGAATGTTTTAAAAGATGAATAGTCTTTTAATCTATTCACTACAGATGTGAATTTTTTCTGCATAGGGACTCAAATAATTATGTTTAAGAATTAATAAAAGTCTAATGTTAAATTTAAGAATGATTTTAAGCTTCATACCATTTCAAAAATTAAACACTAAAAATAGTTTTATTTACATATGTATTTCATTTTAAATTGTCAGATATATATCTGATTATTCTTCCTTTGAACTAAAACTGAAGCCTGTTTCTCAGAAAAATTAACTTCCAAGTATGATAAAATAAAAAATATATACATGTTTTCATTACTCTCACTCACTCTGATTTAAAGACAACAATCATCAAGAACCTTGTTAAGTTAAAAATTCTGTAAATGTTCTGAATGCAAAAAAAAATACATTGACTTATGCAATAATTACTGTGGAAAGATAGAAGCTGAATATTTTTCACTGTCTGAAAAAAATTAATTGATTTCAGATTCATTGAGTTACAATAGATTCTTAAAATAGAATTTCCAGAGGTAAAACTAAGTTTTTGTTAATATCTAGAGAAGAAATCATTGAGAAAATATGAAAATAGATTGATATCTTTTGGGTTAAGTGATCTTAAAATCTTTGTTCCATGGTTAAATTTTTCTATACTTGTTTCAGATATTAATGCCACTTTTGCAGTAAAAAAAACAAAAATTCTCCCTTTTCCAATATAAGTCGAGGGTATAATTTGATTTGTTGATTCACGATATAACAGGAAAACTCCTAGGGATTCAAATAAACCCACCGAGTATTTGTTATTGATAAAAGAAGAAATGAATTGAATGAATTGCAAAAGAATGAGATGAAATAAATAAAAATGGCAACCTTTTTACAAATGATTTATTAAATAATAATTTTTCAGAAAAATGTGGGGGAAACAAGTATGTGTATTCATGTATATGGTTCATATATGATTTGATATAACTAAAAATTCATCTAAGACAAATTTGACTACAAGTAAATCAAGTGCTTGCTAAATAATTGTTATCTTTCTGATGGAGTCAAGTTGTAGTGAATCTTCATCTGACTCTGCAAAGACCCTTGGAGTAATTTGGGTCATTACTCATTTACTGAATTGATTCTTCCTTACGAACTAGGGGGCCTTAAGTTTTTGTCCTCTTCACCTACCACATTTGTGAAACTCCTCAGGGAACTAGAGACAAGTGGGGATTTACCAAAATCACCTGTGAGATTCATGGTATAAGAGTTCTTGAGATGTTTTTTACACTCAGAGAATTTTCAGCTTTTGAATAAATACTTAGTGGGAAAAATAAACTTTTAAAATTTTAAAACCCATTACAAATGAACACAATCCATGAAATGAAATTTTTAACATATGTTATCAAATATAAAAATTGGGAAAAATTCTTATTTTAGCCTGTATTATCATAATTAGTGACCTCCATGGAAGGCTCCATGGAAGTCAAAGAATATCTGTCTATTTGAATTAAACACCTGATATAGATAGATAGATAGATAGATAGATAGATAGATAGAGATAGAGATAGATATATGCTAAATACCATTATCATTCTCTAATCTGTTACAGTTGATGGGTTTGAAGATTATGTTCAGAACATGAATAAATATATGATGTATCTAAATAATAGCTTTCAATCATGTCCACACTCATTGTTGAAAAGATGATTCAATATAAAATGAGGTATTCAATTCACAGTGGTGATCTATCTGCACAAGAAATTTCAACAAATTTCCCATCTCAGTGATTCAGTTTGACATGTCCAATAAAAATGCTATGGTTGGCAGGTTCTATGAATGACACGTTGGAATGTTGTTGTAGCCATAGCCATAGGGTCTGAATATATTTCTCCGTTTCGCAATAAAGACCTGTGCCTTTGGCCTTTCAGGTGACAAACCCAAGCTTCTGAACTCTTTCAGGTAAACTAAATTGGAGATCCATTGTTCCATATTTAATGGTTTCTATACTTGTTCCAGATATTAATGCCATATTTGGAGTAAAAAAAAACAAACATTCTCACTCTTCTTCCAAGATGAATATAAATTGGAGATCATTAAAAAATTAGTGTTTTTATTTAACCTGCAAATCTATATCTATATCTATAATTATATCCATATATGCATATACACACATGCATATATATGTATATACATATTTATCTCTCTATATATAATTTTGCAACCAAAAAATTGATTGTTTTGCAGAATGAATATTCTAAATGTTCCCTTACTATATCAAGGAAAAACAATGGTTTGGAAAGATATTCCAAATCTCTTTCTACCATTCTCAATTTCCTTCTATAAACTTTATTCTTCTGCTGATGAACCATGTATATAATGACATTGTGAAGTTAGAATCAGAGAATAGGAGTTTAAATCCCAATTCTACTCCTTATTGCTTGTATATCCTCATTCAAGTCTTTTCATTTACCTTATATTTAAAATTAATGGCCAGAGTAAATATTTTCTAAAGCACCTTCTGGGAATCAATTAAATGACTCTGCAGTCTGCATAAAAATGATATTTTTATCATAACAAATAAAAATAGAAAATAAAATAAGAACTAAAAAACTTAGGATACTCCTCACACCTTATACTCACTACCAAATAAACATTGGGGATTAATATCAATTTAGCCACATTCTAGTAGAGGATCCTTTTGATTCCACTTAGGATTTCCAGATTTTTGTCAGAGTTTAAGTCTTGTAGCCCACTTTTGTTTTCATCAGTTTTCTTCAGCACCCTCATCCTTCTTTTTGGCAACTGTTCTCTCTTTATCTCCATGTTGTCTACTCTTCAGTGTTCTATTGCTTGTTTATTATTATCATAACAAAGTATATTGAATTATCTAATGTTATTTATGGGATATTATCTAATTTGAGCAAGATGCAAGATAGAGGGACTACAACCCTATACCAGATGATGAAACCATCCTATGAAATTGAAAAATGAGTGGGGGGTGATGTAGGGCATATCTAGATCCAATATTTATGGAATTGGTTAAATCATGTAACATGTACATCTCTAATCCTTTGAAATTATGTCCATATTTCATTGATGTGACTCAATACCCCAATATAACCTTTTAGATTGCATTTGTGATGTGATGTAGATTTAAAAAAATGGATTATTCTAAGTTCTTTTACCATCCAGATTCTTTGCTAGTTAGGTATCCCAAAGGTTCAAAAACAAGTTTAAAAATTTAGGGAGCCTGAAACAATTGATTTTGCAGCATTCTCTTGGGCACAACTAAACTCCATCACAGGGGAGATGACAGTCGATCTGTACATCAATTTCCTAAACTGTAAATATAATAATTGCAATAATTACCTTCTAGAATTTTAGGGGAAATCAAATAAGATTAGAAAAAAAATATTTTCAATCAACTTCCATATGGTTTCTAACTATCATTCATCTCTTCACATTTCCTTTTTTGTATGACTGACAGCTTCCTTGAGCATGGAGGCATTCTGAGTCATGAGAGGGTGGATAATCACTTTTTTTTAAATTTGCAAAGAGCATCTGTTTTAACCTTTTTTTCAGGGAAACAGTAGACAAAATTTGATTTTGTCAGAAATGATAGAGTAGTGACATCTCTGTCATTTTCAAGATCACAAAAATCAGTGAAACAAACTGAGGTTGCATGCAGACATCAGAAAGCAGAACAGGAAAATAAGAATGTACCTTAGTTGAAAACCATACAGAAACACTTTACAGATTGATTACATCAACAAAGGATAAGAGAACCAGTCAATTCTAAACAAAGATCCTAGGCATAGATTCATAACTTTAATTAAACTTTCAACTCTAGAAAATGTACAAGTTTAAAATCCAACAATAAAGAGTCACATAAATCTAAAAATAAAATGAGATTTTCAGTAATAGCTTGTAGAATAATACCAGAATGATAAGATATCAATAAAATTGCATATCACATTAGCCAAACCCTTCATATAAATATATAAAAATCATACTCTTTAATATAAAACTTATTCCCAGATGCCATTATGAATTTTTGAAGGTAAATTCTCTCTTTATAATTAGAATATTTCATGAATTTTGAAACAAAGCAAACTTTTAAAAAAATATAAAGCAGCACAGTTGACATTTTTATTTGAGGATTTACTTTCTCAGACCTTCTTTATTATTTTAAATCCATTTCTAGCAAATGAAGAAGTTAATGGAATAATGTTGCAGATAAAGTGTATTACTTAAAAATATAGCTTGCTTTTTACAAATTAAAACTTTGGGAATTGACTTTCTGAAAAAAAAGTCATTTTTCAATGCTACTGAGAAAAAGAAATGATAGACATGGAGTAGGAAGAAAACTAAGTTAAACAACATAATTTCTTTCATTGGATATAAAAAAGAAGTAATTATATATAGTATTTATAAAATAAATGTCTTGTGGTTTTTTCATTTGATTTGTGTTGCTTTGTTTTGATGAAGATCAAATAAGAATATATTAAATGTCAGCTATAAGAATTTATCCTCCTTTTGAAGCAGATGGCAAATTATAACTCTGAAAAATTACTAATTGACAAAATACAAACAAAAAATTGCAGAAGCTATTTTCCATGACTTTTGTGACAATACACTGAGATGGCATGTCATTTGAAAAGCATAAATTTCAATAGAAGACATAGATGAATTATTTGGGTGTGTGGGGAGATGAAGGTACAAATTTTATATTAATCTATATAATATGACAGAATAATATTTTCTGCAACTTGGTATGTGGGTTGGGTGGTAGACTGATTTGATCAACATGAAGGTTAGCTATGGGGGTTTGTTTTTTTGTTAATTTTTTTCATCATAAAAAAAAGCATTCACACTATCCTTTAAGTTAGACTTATTGATTTTAAAAGTTCAATTATTAGAATGAATTTAGATCATTCACTGGAATAGTCTCTTGCATTTCTGAGTAAGAAACTTCCGTCTGAGACTTCAGACTAGCAACAGAAACAACGAGAAGATTTACTTAATTGAATTAAATCTGTATATTTTAGAATATTCTTCCCCCTTCTGTAATGTCCTTTCCTTGCTACAATTAAGCAAATGCCCTTTTATTAAATTTACGAGTACAAGGGTCTCATTGCATTCCAGTCTTCTAACTAAGGTACATTCCTGAGTTCAGTAAAATCATGTATACTCCACAGAAATACAAATGAATTTGACATTGAAAGATAAATCAGTTCATTATTTTGTGTTTGATGAGAATGATTTATTCTTTTCTCACAAATCCTCACCTTTTTAAAACTTGAAAAGAGGAGAATGGGTATTAAGACTTTTTCAATCTGGTGCTGGGTGGCAGCTTGGTGGCACTATGGATAGAGCATTGAACCTGTAGTCAGCAAGACCTGAATTCAAATTTAGTCTCAGATCCTTAAAAATTACCAAGCTATGTGACCTTGGGAAAGTTACTTAGCCCCATTGCCTTATAAAAGACCAAAAAATATATTATGCTCAGAAATGGAATATTTCACAAATATATATCACAATTCTTCAAATGCTCTGTAGATTGTCTTGAATACAAATGAAATGATATTAAATAAATGTTTATTGAATACTTTTGAATTTAATATTGAGCTTTTTAATATTGAGCATCCACAATTACTTATTCGAATATAGTTTCAGGAATGATTTATTGAGTTACAAGTATATGAGTACATAATTGGTTAAGACGAGCTTTATTTATAATTATTTTTCCTATTTTGCTCTAAGTTTGCATTTATATTCATGTAAATTACTAATTAAGCAAATATCCCTAATTTGATGTTGCAAATGAATGAAATGAAGAGGTGATCCTGTGTATACAGATTCAAAGGCAGCTGTTAAAAATCCAAATTACAATACTGTCAGAGCAAAATTAAAAGACTGTAAACATTTTTTTTCTTCCAGGATGCCTTTACTTTATAGGAAGTTCTATTAGGAATATCTTCCATCTCCATCTTCACCCTATATAAGTTGTTCTTCAAATCTTTTTTCATCTCAGACACTCTTCTATTCTGTCAATGTAAATGAAGTGATTTATAATAAATAAGCTGTAAAATAAGGTGATGAAATGAAGTAAAGTCCTAATTAAAATTTTATTATTTCTAATTAACATTACATTTACTCCTGTTGCACTCTTTTGAAATGAATAGCCAAGAATGAGTCAGTGAAGGGTTAAATTGCCTTGGGAAGTCTTAGTAATTATAGATATTGATTACTTTAAGACATCATTGAGCTGACAGGATAAGAAAAGCCCACTTGTCTACTTGTTTGGTCCTTTTATTTCTTCCAAGATGGATGAGTTAATAAACAGGGAGCAAGTACTCCCATAAATTCAGCATCTGTAATATTTGTCACCTTTTGAATTACTTGGATGAGAGGAACATCCTTTATGTGAATTCACAGGAGACCAACTGGCAGACTCTCACCAGAATCTGTATTCCACACTGTGATTAATGCCATGTTGATGTTTAAAGAGGCAGTGTCATTAGGTGAAAACTCAATGAGAAAGAACCATGACCACCTCACACATTCTAGTCTTTTTAAAGCTATGTCTACTTTTTGTTATTATGACTTATATTGTTACATTTTGCATCTAGTACAGTGAAAGGGAATATAGACCATTGACATACATATACATCCATACATACATACATGCATATACTCATATACAAACACTTATGAATGTAAATGTCTATGTTCATATAATATTAAGAAATTCTTTTAATTCAATAGAAATGTAGATTTTTAAAAAATTAGTAATCATGTGATGTTTTCATACAAATTACTTAGAAAAAGAAAGTTTAACCATAGCATTTGGAGTATAATCTATAAATGTAATTTGCACAATTATCAAGACAAATATATCTTTTTTTTTAGGTTTTTGCAAGGCAAACAGTGTTAGGTCACTTGCCCAAGGCCACACAGCTAGGTAATTATTAAGTGTCTAAGACCAAATTTTAACCCAAGGCTGATGCTTTATCCACTATGCCACCTAGCCGCCCCTAAGAAAAATATATCTTGAAAGATCAAGGTTACTCTTACTGAAAATGAATAAATACATTTATTAAAATAGTTACGTACAATGCTAACCTGACTGTTTGCTGCTGAGGGGAGGAAGGTGGGAAGGGAGAGTGGGAAAAAAATTGTAACTTAAAAATAAACATGGTGTATAGGGATGAAAAAAAAACAAGGCTAGTGGGTTGGTTTGCTTTTTTTGTTTGTTTGTTTGTTTTTGGCAAGGCAATGAGGTTAAGTGGCTTGCCCAAGGCTGCACAGCTAGGTAATTATTAAGTATCTGAGAGCGGATTGACTCCTGACTACAGGACCAGTACTCTATGAGCTGTGCCACCTAGCTGCCCCTAAGGCTAGTGTTTTCCAACAAGTAAAGTTGGAAGTTTTTACAGGTTCATGAAATGTTTATCGCCAAAGATCCTCAGTTATGAAAAATTTGTTTTTACTGAATCTTCTCCAATTTTTCCAATACATTTTCTTCTATTTCTCATCAGGCACCTCAGTGATGAAAGTTCTTTATACTTGAGTCCAGAGAATGGTAGGGGTTAAAGTTGTGGTGATTGATGCTATTTGGTACAACCAATAGGTTATTTTAGAAAGCAGTATAGTTTATGCCCCTCACTTTACACATCAGAAAACTACTATTAAGTACTTTGAATAAAAGGTAGTTGTTGTTTATTTTTCGGTATAAATGAATTAGCTATATTTGTGGTAAAAATTTGTGGTTCAAATTTGTGGTATATATATATATATATATATATATATATATATATATATATATATATATATATATATACATATGGTATAAAGGAAGTAGATGTAGCCCAACTTTCCTACCTTTGTACAACATGGTACAATGGTAATATCCCTGATCAAGGGTTGGAAGACAAAGATTTCAATCCTACATTTGATGTTCACCACCTATGGAAACTGTTGAACAGCAACTCAACATCTTTTGTTCTCAAGCTTGTTACTGGTAAGATATAGTTTTGTTTACATAGTCCCCCTATCAGGGTTCTGTTTCTAGATATTTTTTCTTAAGCTTTCTACCAGAAAGCTGCACATCCACTTCACTTAACTTATAAGAACTTTAAAATTCTGATTTCCATAATAAACTCATAAAATATTAACTATTCCTAATTTTTACAATTATATACATATAATATATTCACCTTATTTAGAGATGGAAAAAGTAAGACCCAGGGGAAATATATACTTTTCCCAAAATGACTCTGAAATTTGTTACCTAGATGATATTTGGGAAAACATATATCCTGAATTATGGCTTTTCAATCTCTAAATAAGATGATTATATTATATATTATCTGAGGTCCCTCTCAGCCCTAATTCACTGAACTATAATTCAGTGATTTTTCAATATCCTTCTAGTTATACATGTATTATTCTACATGGAGGGTCTAAATTAGAAATATGAATATTTTATAAGTCATTTATTGGATCATCTTAAAGTTCCTGAAACCTCCATTTCAGGTATCCATGCTATGTAATTTTGATTTAAAAGAATACACACATACACACACACGCACACACATACACACACACACACACACACACACACACACACACACACATACATATTTATATAATGACTAGCACTTACCAGCTTTGTGAGCATGGACAAATCACTTAATGCTTCTTTGTTTAAATTTGCATCTAGGTCAATTAAAAAAAAACAGATCGTTGACACAAATATACACACAAATATACACTTATATAAATACATTTATGAATATAAATGTTTATGTACATATAATATTTAGAAATTATTTAAGTCAATAGAAGTTCTATATAACTGAAATTGAAACATCAAAATATAATTTTTTTTCTGTGAAAGTTTTTTTAAATACATCTTAAAAGAAGGCTTATGCAGAAAAATTGAGACATGAGATAAACATTGGTTCAACACTAATGAATCTACAATAATAAGAATTTGGGGAAGATAAAACAAAATTCCATGGATATTTTATAAAATGAAAACTTTAAACCAAAAGTTTTTTGACAAAATCTCTATTAAAACTGGAGTCTTCAATAAGACGTCTGGCCTCTTATGGTTTTTAATATGGCCCTGGGCCTGCCGCCCCCCATCAGTCCCCATGGCTGCCATGGGCCTCACCATCTCACCGCTCTTCTTCCACCTCTTTGGCAAGAAGCAGATGTGCATCCTGATGGTTGGTTTGGATGCTGCTGGCAAGACAAATATTTTGTACAAGCTGAAGATAGGGGAGATAGTCACCACTATTCCAACTATTGGTTTTAATGTGGAAACAGTAGAATATAAGAATATTTGTTTCACAGTATGGGATGTTGGTGGTCAAGATAAAATTCGACCACTTTTGAGGCATTACTTCCAAAACACACAGGGTCTTATTTTTGGGGTAGATAGCAATGATTGAGAGAGAATTCAAGAAGGAGCTAAAGAACTGCAGAAAATGCTTCAGGAAAATGAATTGCGGGATGCTGTTGCTGCTCTTTGCAAACAAGTAGGATCTGCCAAATGCCATGGCAATCAGTGAGAGGACAGATAAAGTAAGCCTGCAGTCCCTTCACAACAGAACTTGGTATGTTCAAGCTACCTGTGGTACACAAGGAAACGACCTGTATGAGGGTCTTGATTGGCTGTCAAATGAACTCTCAAAACATTAAATCCAACTGGATAACTACCCAAAGACATGTTTGATAGAATTGGGTCTAGGCTTGTTACAACAAAATTAGTTTCCATCTTGGTTATTAAATGGTATCTTGGAGCTGGTTTGGGCAGGATTTTACAGCATTTAAACTTATTTTGTTGCCAATTATTGTTTACCAAGTTTAATGTTTCTATCACAGCAGATATACTTGGATTAAAAAAAAATTTCCTTAACTTGAATATAAGTGTACTCTTATTATTTTGCTTCCCTTGGCCTAAATGCCTGGACATAGCTATTGTGAGAACCTTTAAATGAATATGTTTTGAATGTTTTTTTGAGCCCCAATAAATAATGTTTTACAGTTTCCCCTTGCTACTTTAATGATACCTTATGTCATTCTTTGGAAAGTCTTCTGATTTCAAAACATAGCATTGCATTTGTATTTATTTCTCTCCCTTGCCAAAAAGACTTTCTAAATACTGCTGCTGCCAGCCAAGAAAATGCTCTAAAACACTATTCAGATTTCCTGCAACTGAGAGACACTGGGTTTTTTTTATTAACCATCCCTGCTTATCTTCCTGTGATTTGGATTTGATGGATAATTAATTCTGTGCAGGTAGCAAAGACTTGATCCTGAGGTGGCTTTTAATACTCAGCAGATTGTTTTCCTTTATATTGTATCATTTTTTATGTTGCATGTTGCTTTTGGTATCAGCCTGACTTTTCGCCCAGTGTATCATAGTTCAGCTGATGTTTTATTGTTTATTGGTGAACATATCTTCATTAAGAGATTTTGCAAAATTCATCAAACTCAATAAGAAATTAGTTTCTTCATAACCCACTTGAAATTATTATTAATAAAATGATAAAAATATAAAAAATATGGCCCTGGGGATTTTAATATGCAAAACACAGATAAGGGATTCCCTTGACTGGTCCCTCTGATATCATGTCTCCCTCCCACCAAGCTTCTTAATGAAATTGGGCATCTATTCCAATGTCTCTTCAAAAAGGTCAGAATTATTTTGTCAACCTTTCTCTGCCAGTGCTACTCCTATTAACCTTCTTTCTCTACACACTGAGTTAATCAATTGTGTGTCCTAAACATCTTATCTCAATAGATTAGACAAGGAGTATCAGAAAAACAAAATGAGAATTTATTATTAAAATTCTTATCTAAACACAAGGCAATAAAGGTCTGTGTGTGTCTGTGTGAAAGGCTATGTGGTATCTTTCTTTTGCCTTTTAAATATAGGTCAGGCCTAAATTTTGCTTGGAAAAATTTGTTGTCAATAAGAGTGAATATGAAGTAATATCTTTACAGAAAAATTAAATTCTTTCAATTGGAAAGGTACCAAAGTGTCTTTGAAATATATTATATATTAAAGTATTTGGTGTGAACTTTAGTTCAGAAATCCTACAACAAGTTAATGGGAAGACTGAAGGGATTTTCATAATTTTTATTGATCTTTAACTCTCTATAAAATTAATTGCAAAATTAAATGCTGTCACTGAAAGTTAAAGATAAATAAAACAATACCTACTTTTAGAGAAAATAAGTCTTCTAAGAAAGTGCATAAAACACATAATGGAATAAAAATTCTGATTCTTCAGCTATTTAAGCAATATTGAATTTGAAATTGTGTTGATTTATCTAAAGTCCAGACTTAAACAGAAATTACCAAATGTACAAGGAAGTATGATAAAGAAAAGAGATATAATTCTTCCTTAGGTTGCCCTGGATAAGCAAAGTTTTGAAGTGGGATGTGGAAAAAACTATGGACTATTAATATTTTAAAACTTTACCAAAACTATCCCTTAAAATGAAAGTGAATAGAAGAGTGGATTTAAAAGCAGAGCACTACACTATCCTTATAAGAAACTCATTTGAAACAAAGAGATACAGATAGAGTAAAGGTAAAAGGTTGGAGCCAAATATATTTTGCTTCAACTGAAGTGAAAAAAAGCAGGGGTAGCAATCATTATCTAAGCCAAAGCAGCTGCAAAAATAGAGTGTTAAAAGAAACAGGGGAGGAAATTATATCCTCTTAAAAGATAACATAGACAATAAAGTAATTTCAATACTAAATATATATGCATCCAATGGTATTGCATCCAAATTCTTAGAGAAGTTGAAAAAACTACATGAAAACATAGACAACAAAACTCTTCTAGTGGGAGACTTCAACCTTCCTCTCTCAGATTTAGATAAATCTAATCATAAAATAAACAAGAAGGAAATTAAGGAGGTAAAAAGTTTGCCAGAAAACCAAGATATGGTAGACTTATGGAGGAAATGGAATGGGGATAGAAAGTAATCTACTTTTTCTCTACAGTACATGACACTTACACAAAAATTGACCATGACATAAAGACCTAATGATCAATTGCAGAAATAGTGAATACATCTTTCTCAGATCATAATGCAATAAAAATCATATGCAATACTAGACCAGGGATATATATAGACCCAGAACTAATTAGAAACTAAATAAGCTCATTTTAAAAAATTAATGGATCAGGCAGCAAATTATAGAAAGAATTAATTATTTCATCCTGGACAATGACAATAATGACACAACATACTAAAACCGATGGATACACTCAAGGAAGCTGTCAGGGGATATATTATATACTTAAATGTTTACATGAATAAAGTAGAGAAGGAAGAAATCAATGAACTAAATATGCAACTAAAAAAGTACAGAAAGAACAATTAAAAACACCCAATTAAATACCATATTAAAACTTCTAAAAATTAAAGGAGAAACTAATAAAAGGAAAGGAAAGAAAAATATTGAATTAATAAATAAAACTAAAGCTGATTTTATGAAAACACCAATAAAATTGATATATCTCTGATCAATTTTATTTAAAAAAACAAAGAAGAAAACCAAATTGCTAGTATCTTAAATAAAGTGAACTCACTAAAATGAGGAGCAAATTAAAATGTTAATTCTGAATTATTTTGCCAACTATATGCCAATAAATTTGACAATCTAAGTGAAAAAGATGAATATTTACAAAAAATATCGGTTGCCTAGATTAAATGAAGAGGCAATAAAAACATAAATAAACCTATAACAGAAAAAGTATTTCAACAAACCATTATTGAACTCTTTAAGAAAAAATATCCAGGGCCAGATGGATTCACAAGTGAATTCTATTAAACTTGTAAGGAACAATTGTTTCCAATTCTACATATACTGTTTGGAAAAATAGGTAAAGATGGAACTCTGCCTAACTCTTTCTATGACACCCATATGGTGATGAAACCTAAACCAGGGAGAGTTAAAACAGAGAACTAAAATTATAGACTTATATCCCTGATGATTATGAATGTAAAAATGTTAAATAAAATATTAGCAATATAGTTACAACAAGTTATCACTAGGATAATACATTATGATCAAGGAGGATTTATCCCAGGAATACAGGGTTGGTTCAATATCAGAAATACTGTTAGTACAATTAATTATGTCAATAAAAAATAGCAGAAATCATATATTTATGTCAATAGATGCTGAAAAAGCTTTTGACAAAAGACAGCACCAATTACTACTAAAAACACTAGAGAGTGAAGGAATAAATGTATTTTTCCTTAGCATGATAAGCAGTATGTATATGTAGATGTACCATCAACAAGTCTTATATACAATGGTGATAGGCTAATGGAATTCCCAGTAAGATCATGAATAAAACAAGGCTGCCCATTATCATCAGTACTATTCAGTATTGTATTTGAAATGTTAACATAAGATTAGAAAAAAGAAATCCATGGAATTAGAAGTGGGATGGAAGAGACAAAACTCTCACTGTTTGCAGATGACATGATGGTATACCTAAACAATCCAAAAATATCATCTAAAAACTACTAGAATTAATTAGCAACTTTAACACACTAGCAGGATATCAAACCTCCATAAATACTCAAAATTTCTACAAATGACTATGAAGACACAGCAGAAAGAGGTAGAAAGAGAAATCCCATTCAAAGTAACCTCAGAAAATATAAAATACCTGGGAGTCAACCTGCCAAGGCAGATTCAAAAACTTTTTGAAAACAATTACAAAACACTTCTCACAAAAATAAAATCAGAATTACATAACTGGGCAAGTACCTGCTGCTCATTGATTGGCAGAAGTAATATAAAAAATGACAATTCTATCTAAATGAAACTATTTGTTTAGTGCCTTGCCAATCAAAATTCCTTAAAAATTTTTTCAATGAGTTAGAAAAAATTACAATTAAATTAATATGGAGAAATAACAATTCAAGAATTTCCAGGGGTTCCATGAAAAAAAATACAAAAGAAGGAGGCTTAGCCTTACCAGATGCAAAATTATATTATAAAGCATCAGTCATAAAAACAGTCCGCTATTGACTAAGAAATAGAGTAATGGATCAGTGGAATAGACTAATACAAAAGAGATAGCAGGACATGATCATAGTAATCTTCTGTTTCATAATTCCAGAAAGTCCAGGTATTGGGATAAATACTTTCTCTCTTTTGACTTCCTGCCAAGATGGCTGAGAGAAGACAGGCACAGTTCTAAAGTCTCCTGATCTCTTCCACATCTATCACATGAAACAAACCTCTTTAAAGAAATTCGACCTGCCTTTCCACCAGCTCTGCCATATTCCAGTGAGTTGCCAAAATGACAAACACAAAAGGAAAAAAAGAGAGGGACTTGATACATGTTTTCTAGGCCCTTTCGAAAACATGGTGTCGTCCCTCTGGCTACATATATGCACATATACAAGAAAGGTGATATTATAGATATCAAGGGTATGGGCACAGTTCAGCAAGTAATGCCCCACAAATGTTACCATGGCAAGACTGGACGAGTCTATAATGTTACACAGCATGCTGTAGGCATTGTTGTAAACAAACAGGTTAAGGGCAAGATTCTAGCCAAGAGAATTAATGTGCGTATTGAGCATATTAAGCATTCTAAGAGCAGAGATAGCTTCCTGAAGCAAGTAAAGGAAAATGATCAGAAGAAGAAAGAAGCCAAAGAAAAAGGCACTTGGGTCCAACTAAAATGTCAGCCTGCTCCACCCAGAGAAGCACACTTTGTGAGAACCAATGCCAAGGAACCTGACCTGTTGGAACCAATCCCCTATGAATTCATGACATAAATGACTTAAAAAATAACCAATAAAAGATTTCTTGAATTTTGGGAAAAAAAAAAAAGAAATCTGACCCACAAAACCCAGAAAGAAAAGCGAGGACAAAGAACATGTACCTCAGGATATGTCTCCGGCAGCAGCATTGGTCCAATTTGGGCAGGTGAGTCTGGGCTTAGAGGGAGGATCAGCCCCATTCAAGAGAGATTAGCAGCTGAATTGGAACCTGGAATCTGGGGGCCCTAGAGCCAGACCTGTTGGATCAGCAGCGGTGGGGCTAGATGGCAGGGGCTTGAGTCAACTAGGAAGCAGAGGCACTGGTGTTGGTGCTGTCCAGCAGGAGCTTGCAAATAGGGCTGGGGTTAGAATTCTGGAGAAAGAGAGCTGTGGACACCATCCCTGGGCTCCTCTGGTCCCATTACAAATCAGACCTGTACCAAACAAGCAAATGCAAACTAATTCTGCCTCAGGTCCAGGTGTGTGAGCAGAAGAACTAGCCCAGCTGAGGAATGACTTCAGGTCAGGGTAAATTCCACCACTGACTGAAAGCAAAAGAATTCAATAGCTCCAACTCCTCCCTTCAAGCAAAGGAAGAAGGCTTCAATCAAGGTCACAGACACTCCAGAGAAAGCAACCAGCACGTCCGACTGGCCAACCAAAGAAATTGCATTCAGTGAGTAAAGCCTTTAGTGATCCCAGGCCCCTGTGAACCAGCCCCTCCCCAACTCAGGTCTTAGCAAAATGAAGAAGGGTCAGCGGAAAGGTGGATCCATAGAAAAAATTTTGGGAGGGAAAGACCCTAACTCAGCGACCTGGAACCTCTGAGGAGAATATGATCTGTTCTTCAGCACAGAAAGACTTCCTTGAAGAAATAAGGAAGGAGCTTAAAAATTTGGGAGAGACAATTAATACCTTGCAACAAGAAAACAAAGCCTTAGAAAGTACAATTGGATAAATAGAAAAGGAGAATAAATCTCTCAGATCACCAACTGGTCAAATACAAAATGAGAATAAATCTCTCACATCATCAATTGGACAAATAGAAAATGAGAATAAATCTCTCACATCATCAATCGGACAAATAAAAAATTAGAATAAGTCACTCATATCATCAATTGGGCAGATACAAAATGAGAATAATTCTCTCAGATCCTCAATTGGGCAAATGCAAATAGAAAATAATTCTCTCAAAACCTCAATTGGTCAAATGGAAAGCTCTTTCAAAAGCAGAATTGACCAGTTGGAAAAGGAGTTGCAAAAGGTTACTGAAGAAAACTCCTCCCCCATAAAAAGAATGGAGTCTACAGAAACTAATTGCTTCATGAGAAAGCAAGAGTCAGTTAAACAAAATCAAAAAAATAGAAAAAATAGAAGAAAATGTAAATTACCTCATCAACAAAACCACTGACCTCGAGAATACGTTGAAGAGAGGCAACCTGAAAATTATAAGACTTTTTGAAAACATTGAATAGAAAAAAAGCCTGGACTTAATATTACAGGTTCCAGTGATGGAAAACTGCCCTGATATCATGGAATCGGAGGGCAAAGTAGTTATTGAAAGAGTACATCCATCCCCACCAGAAAAAGATCCTAAAATGAAAACACCAAGTAATGTTGTGGCCAAACTGCAGAACTATCAGATAAAAGAGAAAATCCTGCAAGCAGCCAGAAAGAAACAATTTAAATATCAAGGAGCCACAGTAAGGATCACGCAGGACTTGGCTGCATCAACATTAAGGGATTGAAGGGCCTGGAACAAGATATTTTGAAGAGTAAGGAAACTTGGAATGTAGCCAAGAATCTACTTTCCTGCAAAGCTGAGCCTTCTCTTCCAGGGAAAAAGATGGACAGTTAACGAAATGGAAGAATTCCAAAAATTTCTGATGAAAAGACCAGAGCTAAACAGAAAATTTGGACATCAAACAGGAGGTTCAAGAGACACATGGAAAGGTAAAAAAAGGGGGGGGCAGTTAAAGGGAAAAATGCTATCCAGTTAGTTGAAACTGGCTATATCCCAGCATGGGGGAAAAAGGATTCTCATAAATCTTGAGAATTGTAACTCTAACAGAGAGAATATACCTAGCCAGAAATGACAGATATTCATGACTTATCCATGAGACTGCTATCTAATGGGATGTAACAGGCTTTAACCCCACTTGGGAGAAAGATGCTATTAACTCTCAAGAATTTTGACTCTATTTGATAGATATACTGAACTAGAGCATACAGACACTAAAAATTTTCTATGACTTAGATAGAATGATCTTAAAAACACTACATCCTTAAAAAGGGTAACAGGAAAGAGATGGGAGGAAGGAGGGGATTAAATTGGATAAATCTCATTATACTAAGAGGTAAAAAAAAAAAAAAACCTCTGGTAATAGAGGGGAAGAAGGGAGCAGATGAGAAACACCTGTATCTTTTTCTCATCAGATATGGCTTAAAGTCAACCTACACATACTCAGTTAACTTATAAAACATCCAATCTTTCAAGCATTAAAAGGGGAAAAGGGCAGGGGGACAGAGAAAGGAAAGGGGAGGGGGGGGGAAAGGGGAAAATAACAAAAGGAAGGCAAGGGGAAAAAGGGAAAAAGGAAAAGGGGAAAGAAAGGGAAGGGGGTGATACAGGAGGGCAAACACACTGAAGGGTGTAGCATTCAGAAACAAAATAATGGGGAATATGGATAAAGGGGGGTAAGGGGGAAAATACAAACAGAGGGAATATAGCATGGAAGGCAATAAAGAATTAGTAATCATAACCTTGAATGTGAATGATATGAACTCTCCCTTAAAACATAAGCAAGTAGCATACCGGATTAAAAACCAGAATCCTTACAAGTAACTCATCTGAATCAGAGAGATACATATAGAGTAAAGGTAAAAGGTTGGAGCAAAATATATTTTGATTCAGCAGAAGTAAAAAATGCAGTAGTAACTATCCTTATCTCAGACAAAGCAGCAGCAAAAATAGATAGCAATAAAAGAGATAAGGAAACTTTATCCTCCTAAAAGGTACCATAGATAATAAAGTCATTTCAATACTGAATATATATGCACCCAGTGGGACAGCACCCAAATTCTTAGAGGAGAAGCTGAAAGAACTACAGGAAGACATAGACAGCAAAACTCTACCATTGCGAGACCTCAACCTCCCACTCTCAGATCTAGATAAAACAAATGATGAAATTAACAAGAAAGAAGTTAAGGTGGTAAATAGATTGTTAGAAAAATTAGATATGGTAGACTTATAGAGGAAACTGAATGGGGATAGAAATGTATATACCTTTTTCTCTGCAGTACATGGAACCTATACAAAAATTGACCATGTACTAGGACACAAAAACCTAATGATCAACGACAAAAAGGCAGAAATAGTGAATACATCTTTCTCAAATCACAATGCAATAAAAGTCATATGCAATACTGGGCCAAGGAGATATAGACCCAGAACAAATTGGAAACTGAATAACTGAAATTTAAAAAATGAGTGGAACAAAAAACAAATTGTGGAAGGAATTAACCATTTTATCCTAGATAATGATAATAATGAAACAACATACCAAAACCTATGGGCCTCATTCAAAGTGACTCTCAAGGGATATATTATAGCTCCAAATGCCTACATGAATAAACTGGAGAAAGAGGAAATCAATGAACTATCATACAACTAAAAAAATAGAGAAAGAACAAATCAAAAATCCCCAATTAAATACCAAATTAGAAACTCTAAAAATTAAAGGAGAAATTATTAAAATCAAAAGCAAAGAAACTATTGAATTAATAAATAAAACCAAAAGTTGGTATTATGAAAAAAAAACAATAAAATTTATAAACCTCTGGTCAATTTGATTAAAAAAAAGAAAGAAGAAAACCAAATTGCTAGTACCATGAATGAAAAAGGTGAACTCACTACCAATGAAGAGGAAATTAAAGCAATAATTCAAATTTATTTTGCCCAACTCTATGGTAATAAATTTCATAATCTAAGTGAAATGGATGAATATTTACAAAAATATCAGTTGCCCAGTTAAAATGAAGAAGAGATTAAATATGTAAACAGACCTATCTCAGAAAAATAATTTCAACAAGTCATCATTGAACTTCCTAAAAACACTTTCCAGGGCCTGATGGATTCACAAGTGAAATCTACCAAATGTTTTAGGAACAATTGGTTCCAATTCTATATAGTCTTTGGAAAAATAGGGTAAGATGGAACTCTGCCTAACTCTTTTTATGAAACCAATATGGTGCTGTTACCTAAACCAGGAAGAGTTAAAACACAGAAAGAAAGTTATAGACCTATTTTCCTGATGAATATAGATGCAAAAATCTTAAATAAAATCTTAGCAAAATTATTACAAGTTATAACAAGGATAATACATTATGATCAAGTCTGATTTATTTCAGCAATACAGAGTTGGTTCAATATTAGGAAAACTGTTAGTATACTCAATTATATCAACAAAAAATCTATCAGAAATCATATGATCATTTCAATAGATGCTGAAAAAGCTTTTTACAAAATACAGCATCCATTCCTATTAAAAACACTAGAGAGTGTAGGAATAAATGGACTGTTCCTTAAAATAATTAGCAGTATCTATCAGAAACCATCAACAAGCATTATATTCAATGGGGAGAGGCTAGCAGCATTCCCAATAAGATCAAGGGTGAAACAAGGGTGCCCATTATCACCACTACTATTCAATATTGTATTAGAAATGTTAGCGTCAGCAATTAGAGAAGAAAAAAGAAAATGAAGGAGTTAGAATTGGGAAGGAAGAGACAAAACTCTCACTCTTTCCAGATGACATGATGATCTACCTAGAGAATCCCAAGATATCACCCAAAAAACTACTGAAAATAATTAGCAATTTTAGCTAAGTTGCAAGTTATAAAATAAAACCTTATAAATCCTCACCTTTTCTATATATGCCTAGCAAGATACAGCAGGAAGATCTAGAAAGAGAAATCCCATTCAAAGTAACCTCAGACAATATAAAATACTTGGGAGTCTATTTGTGAAGACAGACTCAGAATCTTTTTGAAAACAAGTATAAAACACTTCTCAAACAATTTAAATCAGATTAAAATAACTGGACAAATATCAACTGCTCATGGATAGGTAGAGCTAATATAATAAAAATTACAATTCTACCAAAACTAATCTATCTGTTTAGTGCCCTACCAATCAAAATTCCAAAGAATTACTTTACAGAGTTAGAAAAGTTGTAAATAAATTCATATGGAGAAATAAAAAGTCAAGAATTGCCAGGAGCTTAATGAAAAAAGTGCAAAAGAAAGTTGGCTTAGCACTATCTGATCTAAAATTATATTATAAAGCATCAGTCATCAAAATTGTTTGGTATTGGCTAAGAAATAGAATGGTGGACCAGTGGAATAGACTAGGTGTAAAAGCAGGAGATGATTATAGTAATCTGCTGTTCGATAAATCCAAAGAGTGCAGCCATTGGGATAAAAAACCCCTCTTTGATAAAAAGAACTGCTGGGATATTTGGAAGTTAGTATGGAAGAAACTTAGATTAGATCAATACCTAACACCCTTTACCAAGATAAGATCCAAATGGTCACAGGACTTAGATATAAAAAACAATACTATCAGCAAATTATAAGATCAAGGGCTAGATTACCTGTCAGATCTATGGAAAGGGGAGCAGTTTATGACTAAGGAAGTGTTGGAGAACATTACCAAAAACCAATAAGATATTTTCGATTACATTAAATTAAAAAGCTTTTTGCACAGATAAAAGCACTGTTACCAAGATCAAAGAAATGTAGTAAATTGGGAAACAATCTTTACAAGTAATGATTCTGAAAAAGGACTCATTTCTAAAATATACAGAGAACTGAGTCATATTTTTAAAACAAAAAGCCATTCCCCAATTGACAAATGGTCAAAGGATATGCAAAGGCAATTTACAGATAAGGAGATAAAAGCAATCCATAGCCATATGAAAAAATGTTCTAAATCATTAATTGTTAGAGAAATGCAAATTAAAGCTTCTTTGAGGTACCACCTCACACCTCTCAGATTGGCCAATATGACCAGAAAGAATAATGATTATTGTTGGAAGGGGTGTGCAAAATCTGGGACACTAATTCACTGTTGGTGGAGCTGTGAACTCATCCAACCCTTCTGGGGAGCAATTTGGAATTATGACCAAAGGGCAATAGAAATGTACATACCCTTTGACCCAGCAATACCACTACTGGGTCCATATTCCGAAGAGATGAAGAGAAAGGGTAAAAACATTACTTGTACAAAGATATTTATAGCAGCCCTGTTTGTGGTGGCAATGAATTGGAAATCAAGTAAATGTCCTTCAACTGGGGAATGTCTTAGCAAACTGTGGTATATGTATGTCATGGAATACTATTGTTCTATTAGAAACCAGGAGGGATGGGACTTCAGGGAAGCCTTGAACTGATGCTGAGTGAGATAAGCAGAACCAGAAAAACACTGTATACCCTAACAGCAACATGGGAATGATGATCAACCTTGAAGGACTTGCTCGTTCCATCAGTGCAACAAACGGGAGCAATTTTGGGATGTCCACAAATGAGAGTGCCATCTGTACACAGTTAAGGAGCTGTGGAGTTTGAACAAAGTTCAAGGACTATTCCCTTTAATTTAGAAAAAATAGATATCTTATCGTGTAATCTTGTTACCTCTTAGAATTCTTGTCTCTTCTCTAAGGATATGATTTCTCTCTCATCACACCCAATTTGGATCAAGGTACAACATGGAAACAAAGTAAAGATGGACAGATTGCTTTCCTTGGTGGGGTGGGGGGGAGTAAGATTGGGGGGAAAATTGTAAAACTTAAATAATATCTTCAATAAAAATTAATTTTAAAAAACCTTTCTCTCTTTGATAAAACCTGTTGGGAAAATTGAAAGTTAGTATGGCAGAAACTTCTGTTATACTCACTTGAATTATACCAAGATAAAGTCAAATTGATATAGGATTAAGAAATAAAAATAATATTATAATCAACCTAGAAGATCAAGATCAAGAAGATCGTTTGCCTGTCAGATCTATGGGAAGAGAAACAGTTTATAAACAAAGAAGGGATCAAGAACATCATCAAAAATAAATTAGAAAATTTTGACTACATGAAATTAAGAAGTTTTGTATGAACAAAATCACTCTAACCAAGAAAAAAATAAATGTAGTAAATTGGGAAATAATTTTTACAACTAGTATTTCTGATAAAAGAATAATTTCTAAAATATACAGTGAACTCAGTCAAATTTTCAAAAATACAAGTCATTTCCCTGTTGACAATTGGTCAAAGGATATGCAAAAGCAATTAACAGATGAGGAAATCAAAGTGATCCACAGTCATATAAAAAATTGTTCTAAATCACTACTTATTACAGAAATATAAATTAAAGCATCTCTGAGGTACTACCTCACACCTCTCAGACTGGAAAATATGGCCTGAAAGGACAGTGATTAGTGTTGAAGTGATCTGGGAATTCTGGGACACTAATGCATTGTTGGTGGAGCTGTGAACTTATCCAACATTTCTGGAGAGCAATTTGGAATTATGCCCAAAGGGCAAGAAAAATGTGCATACCCTTTGACCCAGCAATACCACTACTGGGTCTATACCCTGAAGAGATGCTGAAAAAAGGGTAAAAACATCAAATGTACAAAAATATTCATAGCAGCCCTGTTTGTGATGGCAAAGAAGTGGGGATTAATTGAATGTCTTTCAAATGGGGAATGCGTTAACAAACTGTGGCATATGTATGTCATGGAACACTATTGCTCTTTTAGAAACCAGATGGGTTGGGAATACAGGGAAGCCTGGAACGATTTGTCTGAACTGATGGTGAGCGAGATGAGGAGAACCAGAAAAACATTGCACACCCTCATAGCAACATGTGTTTATGATCAACCTTGATGGACTTGCTTATTTCAAAAGAGTAACAATCAGGGATAATTTTGTGCTGTCTGCTGTGGAGAATACCATCTGTATCCAGAGAAAGGATTGTGGAGTTTAAACAATGACCAAAGACTATTACCTTTAATTTAGGGAAAGAAAACCATTAACTAAGGGACAGCCAGGTGGAGCAGTGGACCTGAGTTCAAATTTGGCCTCAGACACTTAATAGCTACCTATCTGTGTGGTCCTTGGGCAAGCCACTTAACCACATTTGCCTTGCAAAAACGTAAAAAAAAAAAAAAAAAAAAAAAAAAAACGAAACCATTAACTTATTATGCAATTTTGCTATCTCTTATACTTTATTTTTCTTCCTTTAGCATATGATTCCTCCTTCATATTCAAAATTACCTCAGACAATATAAAATTTTGGGGAATCTACCTGCCAAGGCAAACTCAATTTTTTTTTTTAAAGAAACAATTATAAAACACTTCTCACACAAATAAAACCTTTTTGAAAACAATTACAAATTGACTAAATACAGCACCCATTCCTACTAAAATAGTAGTGTAGGAATACAGATTGGTCCTTATAATAATAATCAGTATGTATTTGAAACCATGAACAAATATTATTTGCAATGGGGATAGGTTAGAGGCATTCCCAATAAGGTCAGGGGTGAAACAAGGCTATCCATTATCACCACTACTATTCAATATTGTGTTAGAAAGGTTAGCTTCAGCAATAAGTGAAGAAAAAGAAATTGAAAGAATTAGAATTGGGAAAGAAGAGACAAAATTCTTGTGGGTGTAGGGAAGGAGAATAGGGGAAAATTTGTAAAACTCATAATAAATAAAATCTTTCTTAAAAAAACAAACTTCAGTGGCAGCTACATGGCATAGTGGATAAAGCACCAGTCCTGGAGTCAGGAGTACCCAGGTTCAAATCCCGTCTCAGACACTTAATAATTACCTAGCTGTGTGGCCTTGGGCAAGCCACTTTACCCTGTTTGCCTATAACCGAAAAAAAAAAATTCAGCAAAAGTTTGTGTTTTAAAGATTCGACATTTATTTTTATTGAAACTCAGTGAAGGACAACTTGGGACATAAGAGAAACTTCTTTGGAATGCCTTCCTGAGCAGCATAAGAGAATAATGATTATTGGCAAAAAAAAAAAAAAGAATAAAAGCAAATGATGAAAGGTACAGACCGCAAAAAAAGTAAAGGGGCAACTTGAGAGTGAAAATGCAATGAGTGTAAAAACATAGAGTAAGGAAAGTATTTAGCTAAGTTTGGCTTAACTATCTATTTCCATCACCTAAACTCAAATATTTTTCAACTATTCAACTTTCACATTTTAATTCCAGACGAGCTTCTTGGGGGAATAGACATGACACTAAAAGAATTTAAGATAGCAATAGAATTTGAACTTATATAATACATAAACACATCCTTGCTGTCATTGGCACAATTTTGATGGTTTTGAGGGATCAGTTCTAAAATCACCTGAAGAAGAAAAATACTCGAAGCATGAGAACAATCAATATTTAATATTTAACTCTCAAAAGACTGTAAAAGACACAACTATTAATTCATATTCTTAAATTTCACATACATGGAAATTATCATTATATTATTTTGAAAAATCATATAATCACGTGTGTCCTCAATAAAAGGTTGAAAGCACGATGAATTCTGTAATTCTTACATCTTTCTCATTACACAAATTGCAGAAGGATGTGAAAAAGTAGTCAGTTGTGTATTGCTTATTATAATTAATTTTGAAATGACTGATGAAAGAAAAATATTACAAAATATGTCAACAAAGCAATTAACAACCAAGGAGAATATACTGATCTTGGAATGATTGAGAAATATCTATTACCAAGTCCATGGACTCTATAGTTTTACTCATAATGTTAAGAGGACCTGAAGGGTGGCTAGGTGGCATAGTGGATAAAGCATCGGCCCTAGAGTCAGGAGTACATGGGTTCAAATCTGGTCTCGGACACTAATAATTACCTAGCTGTGTGGCCTTGGGCAAGCCACTTAACCCTGTTTGCCTTGCAAAATAAAAAAAAAATCTAAAAAAAAAAAAGAGGACCTGAGCATTTAGCAAGGTAATCCCATCATAAATTCAAAGGAAAATGAGAGCAATGCTGATTTAAAAATATCTCTTCTGTCAAGAAGTCTCAGATGAATAAGTCAAATAATAAATAATAATAATTTATTCATGAATATTTATGGATCCTTATATGTGTTTGTATTACATACATACATGAATGAACACTGTTATATTTAAATATATACAAATTAATTATTTTTAATATATGTTTATAATAAATATATACTACAAATAAACACATTAAATATATACTAATACATAATATTATATATATGTACATAAAGACACTTTCACACATATTTATACTAGATGCATTAACAAAAGAATTAAAACAGTGGGTTGTAGCAGGAACTAAATGAAGCATATTTGACTCCATCTTTTGACACAAAACTGGAGCTAGCTCACTTTCCTTTCCATTCAACTGTGAACTGAATTAATTTTCTACATTGTGAGAAAAAAATTATTTAATTGTGGGGATTTTGAGAAAACTTTATTACATTGTCTGAACCTAGCCACTCGCTGGGAAGCTTGCTGACTTCTACCTGCTCCTTAGAAACCCTTAGGTGAAACAGATTATCCTGCCTAGAAATCCAGTTAGATCTGAAGATTGATGCATGGAGTTTTAAACAATTATACATTGCAAGATGTCTTATCTAAAGAATGATTTCATATTTATCAATCAGTTATTATTTCCATCCTCCTTTGATTTAATACAGACACTTGAGGGAAGTGAGATAATTCTTTTTTCTAATTTCAAGGAAGTGTACCTGTTTTCTTCTCCCAACTTGGAAAGTCACTAATTTTTCTTCCAATTAAAATTTAGATTGCCTAATTTTGTAACCTGATTACCTTTTAATTAATTGGGCTTATTTGATTGATATTTTTAGATTTTTACAAGGCAAACGGGGTTAAGTGGGTTGCCCCAAGGCCTCACAGCTATGTAACTATTAAGTGTCTGAAGCCAGATTTGAACTCAGGTACTCCTGACACCAAGGTCTGTACTCTATCCACTGTGCCACCTACATGTCCTTGATTGTTTTTAAATGCACAAAAACACTCTTTCTTCCAGTATGCAGCATCCAGGACTAAAGCTGAGTGGTACTGGTCCCAATTTATTATGCAGTTGGCAATGTATTATTCAATAAATAGGTAATATGATTTTTCTTAATAATTTCATCTTCCACTAGCCCTCTCCTCATATCTACAGCTATATCTATAAATATTTATATAATATATAATTTATATAATATTTTGTATGAATATATTTATAAAATATAATAATACGTAAATATAGTAACACATACACCTAGATAAGATTGCTTATTGGAAGAGAGTCTTTCATGTAGCATTTTGTTCTATTAAATCAAATATTATAAACACACACACATATATACAGATTTATGTATATGTGTTTATATTTGTATTTATATATGCATTTGGTGTGTGTATTTGAAAAACATAAAATAATCATGTTCAGTGACTTTCTTATTATTGAAATAAAGTAAGACATAAAAAGTAAAGATAAGCTCTCAGAAGTGATTGATGTCCTGGAGGAGATCTTGCATAGAATAAATTTAAATGATTTGCTTCCAAATGTAAGATACCATAGAGAGTCTTGTTTATGAATAACCTTGTCTAAATTACCTCAAGGGGAGCCAGTTAAATTAAATCCATAGTCAATGAAATAGTAGTATAATAGTTTAGTAGATTGGTTAGTAATATTCTTACTATCATAGGAAAAAATGGAAATAATAAAGACTATTATCCATAATATATATATATATATATGTGTGTGTGTGTGTGTGTGTGTGTGTGTGTGTTTTCATCTACCAGGTAGATGATTATCAGTTGTAATACAAATTCTTTTGCCTTCCAGAATGTCATAATGTCATATTCTAAACCCTATGAGCCCTTAATACAGAAGCTGCTAAATATTGTTTCATCCTGAGTGTAGCTTCTTGAAATTTTAATTGTTTATTTTCTGCTTGCTTATAATATCTTCTCCTTGACTTGGAAATTTTGGAATTTGGCTAGAATACTCTTGGTAGTTTTTATTTTGGGATTTCTTTAAGAAGGTGATTGATAGAAACCTCCATTTCTTCTTTACCTTCTGCTTCTAGGATATCAGAGCAATTGTCCTGCATTATTGCCTGAAAAATTCAGGAAGTCTAGGTTCTTTTCCTGGTCATGACTTTCAAATAGTTCAAAAATATTTAAATTATCTCTCCTGGATCTGTTTTCCAGATCAGTTGTTTCCCCAATCAGGCATTTATTACATATTTTCTAGATTTTCTTTCATTTGGTTTTGTTTTATTATTTCTTGATTTCTCACAAAATCATCAGTTTGTCATAGCTCCCTTGTACATTTGAAGCAATTGTTTTCTTCAGAGAGCTTTTGCAATTCCTTTTTTATTTGGCCAATTATGCCAAATAGGACATTCTTCTCATCCTTTGTCTTTTGAACTTCTTTTTTTCCATTTGAGCTAAAGTGGGTTTTAAGATGTTATTTTATTCAGATTTTTTTGAAATTCCTTCAAAGTTGCTAACTTGATTTTCATGAATTTCCTGCATTGCTCTTATTTCTCTTCCAATTTTTCCTCTACTTCTTTTACTTGATGTTCAAAATCTTTTTTGAGTTCTGATATCAATTCATAATTTTCTTGGATACAGAAGCTTTGAGTTTATTAACAGCTGAATAGACATTTTGATTTCCATGGGACCAAGCACTTTTCTTAAGTCAGATATTTTTTCTTCTGTTTCTCATTTTCCAAGTTTATGACTTGATTTTTACTCTTAGTTAAAGTGAGTCTCTGAGTACAGAATGAGACCACATTTTTCCAACCTTTTCAGGGCTATTGAAGCTATTTGAGGAACACCAAACCCAGGGAACTTAATTCCTCCAAAGTCTTATGAAAGGTTCTCACTGCTCTCCTGGTCTTTGCTCTGGTCTGTGAATGACCAAAAGCTCTCCCCTCTGCCCTGGACTTGTAAGGAGAGAAATTGCTCTGTTATGGTAGTAAACGTCCTATTCCTGAGACTGGGGTCCAGATTGCAATCTTTACCTGAGTATGGGCAAAGCAACAGAGTTCTGCCTCAGATAGAGCAAGGAGCCTTCTGCAGTCTCCCCAGGCCCTCTTACAGTCATGGGTTGAGTACTAAGGCCTTTGCTGGAATAGGCTCCACACTCCTTCTGATGCAGCAGATTTTTGCTGCTTACCTTCCAAGGTTACCTGATCTGAGAGGTCTGGAAACAGTCATCCAGGTGCCCTCTGGGTAGTTCCTGGATGGCTAGAGCCTAATTTACTCTGTCAGAGAGCATGGCTCAGAATACATTGTGGTCTTTCTAACTCCAGTTTAACAGACATTTCCTGAGTATCTTCCACGTTATCTATGGTTGGAAAATTGTTTTGGATAGTCTTCCTGTGGATAAACTCAATATTTAGAGTGCTCTGCCATCACTGCCATCTTGGCTCAATTTATCCCCCCCACCCACCATGATATTTCCATAGTCAAATAAGTTTTGTCTTTGTTTCATTCTATCTTCTTCTTTCTTCTGCTCACTAAGAAGATGTCAAACTTTTTATTGATGCAAAAAAGGGTCTAACTAAGTATAAGTGATTGAAAACAGTCTCTCTTTACAGTTAGGTAATTTGTATCTTGGCAAATACATTGATAAAACTGAAGTACTCTTGGTTTCTTTCTTTTTTAGTTTTTTTTTTTTTTTTTACAAGGCAATGGGGTTAAGTGGCTTGCCCAAGGCCACACGCCTAGGTAATTATTAAGTGTCTGAGACCGGATTTGAACCAAGGTACTCCTGACTCCAGGGCTGGTGCTTTATCCACTGAGGCACCTAGCTGCCCCTACTTTTGGTTTCTTAATGAGTCATGGAAGAACAAAAAGAACACCAGTATGGACAAAATCCATAGTTCTTCTTCATTAAAAAAGCAAAAATATGTTTTAGCCAAAGTATTTTAATGTGTTTTTCTGTATAAAATAGTTTGAGAATAGCTTTTTGAGAAAGTTAGCTTTAGAAAAGTACATTTAATACTATGACATAATATTTTTCTATAAGAAACCATAAATGTTTGGACTCTAGAGAAGTATGGAATGATTTATGGAATCTGATGATGAACAAAGGTAGTAGAAGCAAGAGAATAATATACACAACAACAGCATTGTGAGATGGACAGCATTGATGAAGGCATTTCCTCTCAGCAGTTTGGAGAACCATGACAACCGCATTAGACTGGCTATGGGCTTTGCTTTCACCATCCAGAGGAAGAAAAGCAAACAAAACATGAAGGCGCACACACAAACACACACACACACACACACACACACACAAAATCCTTCAGAATGTGATGAACACCTTAAAATTATCTCTTATGTATCTCTTTCCCTTTATTCTAATTCCTCAGACAGAAAATAACTAACCTATAAACATGCTTATCAAAATATTCATATACAACACTAAGGGTGGAAGGAAATTTTGTAACTTAAAAATATGCATGTGCATATGATTTAAAATAAATAAATCTATTAAAAAAAGGAAAAGCAAAATAAACATAAACAGATTTCTTGGATGGAGCCAAGATGATGGTGAGAAGCTAAGAAGCAAACAGACTTTTCCCTAAAGAAGTTTTAAGTGAAGCACCTAAAGAGACAGAGCCCACTAAAGAAAAGAGTTAACCATTTTTTCAACACAAGAAATCTTACAGAAATTTCAGGAAGTGATTGTTTGACATAAGTAAAAGTGCAGCCCGGCATAGACAGCAAAGCTGGGAAACCAGTGGGACACTAACCCAGGGTACAGCTCACAAGGCCCAAAAACCTGGATCCTGGCTCAGTGGACAGATGGTATAGCAGGTCAGAAGTGAGGGCTATAACAACAATTCAGAAGGCAAAATTTGAACCCCAGAATACTGGTGCAGGACAGGGTCATGCCTGTTTAGTGTAGAGCACCTGAGATGCCAGAGTAAAAAGCCAGTTTCAGATTCATAATCCCTAGCACAAATATCTCCTGTGACAAAGAATCAGAGTTCAATTTTTGAAATGATCAAAAAAAGAAAAAGAGGGCTAACAACAGAAAGCTGTTATGGTGAAAGGGAAGATACCGTTCCAGAAGGAAACAACTGTGACAAAATGTCTACATTTGAAACCTCAAAGGGAATTATAACTTGATCTCAAATCCAAAACATTACTTTTAGAACAGTTCAAAAAGGATTTAAAAAAGAACCAAAGAAGAGGAAGAAGAAAAATAAATGAAAAGAAATTAGATCCATGAAGGAGAACTATGAAATACTGGAAAACATAAAAAAATTGATTGAAGAAAATAAGACCATTTTTAAAAGTAAAATTAATTACCTGGAAAAGGAAATGCAAAAAGTAATTGAAGAAAATTAAATCCTAAATATTATAATTTTACAGTGTACTAATTGGAATAATGATTCTGTAAAATATTAAGAATTCATCAAATATAACCAAAAGATTAAAAAAATAGAAGAAATTTTTAAGTCACCTCTGAGGAAAAATAATCAATTGGAAAATAGATTCAGAAGAGATAATTTAAGAATTATTAGTCTACTTGGATTCCAGGATCAG
Organism: Macrotis lagotis; assembly: GCF_037893015.1. Classification (NCBI taxonomy): domain Eukaryota; kingdom Metazoa; phylum Chordata; class Mammalia; order Peramelemorphia; family Peramelidae; genus Macrotis; species Macrotis lagotis. Next base: position 199,381,684 of record NC_133666.1, on the reverse strand, counting down.
AAAGAGAACCTAAAAAATATCTTTCAGAAAATTATTATGGATAATTGCCCTAGTGTCATGGGACATGAAGATAAAATACACCTTGAAAGAATCAGTCAATCACTGCCAGAAATAAATTCCAAGATAAAATCATGCAGGTATATTGTAGCCATATTTGAGAATTATCAACTAAAGGAGAATATACTACAAGCAACCAAAAAAGAAGCAATTTAAATACTACAGAGCCACAACTAGGATTTTGCAGTAATTACCATATTCAATATTAAAGCATCTGTTGGTCTATAATATAAGATTTCAGAGAGCAAAGGAGCTTAGATTACAACCAAGAATTAACTACCTTGAAAAACTCAGCATATTCTTTCAGGGTAAAATCTGAACTTTCAACAAAATAGAAGACTCTCAAACTTGACCTTAGTTAAGCAGACCAGAACTGAACTGAAAATTTGATCTTTAAGTACAAGAGAAAGATAAAAAGTAAAATGGAAAGGAAATAACAAGGTAGTCAATAAGATTAAACAGTTTGTGTTCCTAATGGGAAGACAATATCTGTAACTCTTGAGAACTGTATTTCTATTAGGATAATTGAAAGGAGCATATTTAGACAGAGGATGTGGGTCTAAATTGATTATGATATGAAGATATATATGACTCCTGAGAATTGTACATCTATTAGGACAATTGAAAATGGTGTGCTTAGATGGTATGAGTATAACACAGTTTTAGAGTTAAGACATGAAAAAGGGTTTATACTGGGAGAAGGTGGAGGCAGAAGAGGATAAATAATAATACATGAAGAAGCACAAAGGACATATAGTAGAAAGAAAGAAGAGAAAACCTGTATATTGAAAATATCTTACCATCAATAGAGTTGACTCAAAGAGATAATAACATACATTCTCAATAGGTTTTATAAATAAATTATACTTAACAGGGAAGTAGGAGGGGAAAGGGAAAAGAAAGGGAAGGAGGAATTGGTAGGGGGAAAGGGGAAAAGGAACATGAAAGATAGAGGAAAGGCAGTACAAGGAGGTCGGGTGTTGAATGTAGGGCAGATTTAGGAAGGTGGGCATCACAAGCAAAACATTGTTGAGGAGGGATAAGAAGAAAAGTGAAAGAAAAATATAAACAAGAGAAAGATGGGATGGTGAGAAATGCAGAGTTAGTAATCAAAACAGTGAATGGTAAATGGGACAATCTCTTCTATAAACTGAAAGTAGATAGCAGAGAATTAAAAAAGAATCTTATTATGTTGTTTTCAAGAAACACATTTGAAGCAGAGAGATACTCATATGGTAAAGATAAAACACTGGAGGAGAATATGCTGAGAAAAGAAAAGCAGGGGTTGCAATCCTGATCTCACACAAAGCAAAAGCAAAAATAGAACTAATTAAAAAGACAAGAAATGAAACTCCAAATTCTTTAAAGATATCATTGTCAATAAAGCAATATCAGTATTAAACATATATATTTATACATATATGATCTACACATATGTATATACATATATGTGTGTTATATCATGCAAATTCATATAGAAGAAACTAAATGGATTACAAGAACATGTAGACAATAAAAGCCTATCGGTGGGGGACATCAACCTCATTCTCAAAAAAATAGCTTACAAAATCACAAAACAAACATGAATGAAATTATAGAAAAGTTAGATATGATAAAGCACTGGAGAAAAAAGACAGATATAGAAAAATATATCTTATTCTCCATGATTCATGGCCCATACATGATAACTGACCTTGTATCAGGGAGGAAAAACCATATAATCAAATAGAAGAGTAAAAAAATTAAATGCATCTTCTTTTCAGATCATGTTGCAATAAAAATTACTTTTAGAAAAAGGGTCATGGATTGATAAACTGAAAATTAAGTAGAAGCCAATAATGTAATTTTAGAGGATGAAGGTATCAAACAACAAATCATAGAAATAATTAACAATTTCATCCTAAGCATTGAAAATGATGGGACAAAGTATCAAAACTTTTGGGATACAAACAAAACTAAGTTGGGGAAATTTTATAACTATAAATTTTAATATAAATAGAATGTATAAGAAGGAAATTATTAAATTGGCATGCAAGTAAAACAAGTAGAAAAAGATTAAATTAAACATCCTCACTTAAATAAAATTAGGAATTCTGAAAATCAAAAGGAGGAAATAATTTAATTAAAGAAAGAAAACTATTGAACTTTTAAATAAAGGAGTTCATTTAAAAAAGTAAAATAGATAAATCTTTGCTTTAATTCAATTAAAAAAGAAAAAAACAAAATTACCAGTTTTAAAAATGAAAAAGGTGAACTCATCAGCAATTACCTGAAAGCAAACTAATAATTTAGAGCTATTTTTCAAAACTATATAGCAACACATCTGACAATATAAATGAAATGGATGAATATTTTAAAAACACTACACATAGTCCAGGTTAACAGAAGAGGAAATAAATTGCTTTAATAAACACATTACAGAAAATGAAATTCATCAAGTCATCAATGAACTCCCACAGAAACAACGTCTAGTACTAGATGAATATACAAGAGAATTCCGGCAAACATTTGAAGAACAATTATTTCCAATGTTCATAAAAATTACTTGAAAAAAAGGAAAAAATAAAAGAAGGCTTTTTTTCATTAAATTCTTTTTATGACACCAACAGGGTGCTGAAACTTAAACCAAGAAGAGCAAAAATAGATAAATAAAATTATAAAGTAATTTCCCTAAAGAATATTATTACAAAGATTTTAAGTAAAACATTAACAGAGATGTCAGGAAAATATCAATAGGTTAAAACATTAAGATCTGGTAGGATTTGTAAGCAAAGATGTTTCAATATTAAGAAAACTAGCAGCATAATTGACAATGTTAATAATGAAAAGAAGAGAAGTCATAAAGAGATATTGGATAAGGCTTTGATAAAATATAGTACACATGCCTTTTAAAAACAACAGAAAGTATAAGAAAAACAATGAAAAGCATAGGAAATAATCATAGCTTTTCTTAAAATCATTAGCATCATCCATCTAAAAGCATGAAGAAGCATTATCTAATATGAAGCGAAGTGAAAAGCATTCCCAATGAGATCAGGGGATTTAAAAGCATTCCCATTATCAAAACTATTATTCATAATAGAATTAGAAATGTTAGCTTTAACAAAAAGAAGAAAAAAAAATTTGAAGAAACTGATAGAGGCAATAAAGAAGAAAAAAACTCAATCTCTGAGGATAATATGAAGGTATACTAACAGGTGACAGAGAACTTTACCATTTACAAATTGGAAAATTTTGACCACAAAAAATATTAAAAAATGTTTTTACACAAAGAAAACCAATTCAGCCAAGATCAGAAAGACTCTTACTTAACTATATAATGAACTTATTAAAATTTAAAATAATAAAAGTCATTCTCCAATTGATCAATGGTCAATGAATATGACCAGCCAATTTTCAGATAAAGGGTTTTTTTTTTTTAAGAATGATTTTATTTATTTGGAATTTTACAGTTTTCCCCTAATCTTGCTTACCTCCTCCCCACCCCTGCAGAAGGCAGTCTGTTAGTCTTTACATAGTTTCCATGGTATACATTGATCTAAGTGGAATGTGATGAGAGAGAAATCATATCCTTAAGGAAGAAACATAAAGTATAAAAGATAGCAAAATTGCATAATAAGATGACATTTTTTTTAAATTAAAGGTGATAGTCTCTGTTTTTTGTTCAAAGTCCACAATTCTTTCTCTTGATACAGATAGTATTCTCTATTGGCAATAATCCCAGACTATGCCTGATTGTTGCACTGATGGAATGAGCAAATCCATTAACATTGACCATCACCCCCCCCACCATGTTCCGGTTAGTGAGTACAATGTTCTTCTCATTCTGTTCATCTCACTCAGTATCAGTTCGTGCAAATCCTTCCAGGATTCCCCTTTGGGCATAATTCCAAATTGCTCTCCAGAAAGGCTGGATGAATTCACAGTTCCACCAATAATATACTACTGTCCCAGATTTCCCACATCCCTTCCAACAAGATTGGATTAGTTCATAGTGCTACCAACAATGTATTAATGTGCGAGATTTCTTGCATCCCTTCCAATATTGTTCATTGTCCTTTCTGGTAATATTGGCCAGTCTGAGAGGTGTGATGTGGTACCTCAGAGATGCTTTAATTTGCATTTCTCTAATAATTAGTGATTTAGAGCCATTTAGAGCAATATGTCTAAGGATTGCTTTGATTTCCTCATCTGTAAATTGCCTTTGCAAATCCTTTCACCATTTGTCAATTGGGGAATGCCTTTTCTTTTTAAAAATTTGACTGTCTTCTCTGTATATTTTAGAAATGAGTCCTTTGTTAGAAATACTAGTTGCAAAAAATTGTTTCCCAGTTTACTACATTTCTTTTGATCTTGGTTATAGTGGTTTTGTCTATACAAACTCTTTTTAATTTTATGTAGTCAAAATTTTCTAGTTTCTCATTTTTCTATTATCTTCCTTTCCCTTCACTCCCTTTTGAGGAAGAAAACAAATTTAAATAGATTGTACTAGTAAAGTTGTGTTTAACCTATTTCCATTTTAGTCATGTTGTGAAAGAGGAATTCAATATAAGGGATGAAGCCAATAGCAGAAAGAAAAAAAAAATTAAAAGATTTACAAAAGTGAATGTAATATCCTTTGCTCTCCACAGATTTTTCTCTGGAAATGGATGATATTTTCCGTCACAAGTGTTTGAAATTTGTCCAAAAACTTAACTGCTGAGAGGAGCTGACTCCATCAAAATTAGATGTCTCACAATATTTCAAATAATGTGCAAGCTCTACCGATTCTGTTTAGTTTATTCCTCCTCAGTTCTCACTAGTATTTCCAGGCTTTTCAAAGTCTGACTGTTCATGATTTATTACATAAAAATAGCACTCCATAACATTCATATAACTTAACCTGTTTAATGATTCACCAGTTAAATGACATTGTCTCAATTTCCAATTTATTGTCACCATAAAAATAACTCCGATACATATTTTTTTGCATATGTGTATGTGGAGGTGGGCTGTAATTGTATTTGTTTTGGGAAGAGTCTTCAGTTGAAATGAAGGTATGGACTCTGAGTGCCTCCACACCAGAGTAACCTAGGAATGGATGTCTGCAACTCTCCCACACTGGAACTCCCGCCCAACTCTGTTGGTGAGCCCCAGACTGTCAATCCCACAGCCTGTGCTTCTGATCCCCAGTTGGCTGACACCTATGTGACTGATCAGGCTAGTCATGCTCTCAGGCTCTCACCTTGTCTGGTGTTCTCTCCTGGCAGAGTCTCTACTTTCTCTGCATGGTTCACCCACGATCATGGAAGATAAAACGTGAGGTAGATGTTCTTTTCCTAGCTTCTCTTTCTGGGTTTTGTTGGTTGAATTTTTGTTAAGAGGTTTGTTTCATATTATATATGAGGGAAGATCAAGAGACCTTAGCACAGTGCTTGTCTTCTCTTCACCATCTTGGCCAGAAGTCTCCAGATGAAGAAATTAAAGCTAGCTAAAGTCATATAAAAATCCTCTGAATCCTTATTAATTAGAATAAATTTAAATTAAAATAACTATGAATTTGCATCTCACACCTATCAGATTGTCTAAAATGACAACAAAGGAAATGTTTAATTTTGGAGACAATATGGGAGAACTGGGACACTAATTCCCTATTAGTAAAGTTGTAAATTAATACTACTATTCTGGAGAGCAATTTGGAGCTTTGCCAAAAAAGGCAATAAAATTGTGCATACCTTTTGATTCAGCATTACCACTACTAGATTTATATCCCAAAGAGAGTATAAATAAGGGGGAAGGCATAAGCATAAGTAAAAATATTTATAAGAGTTCTTTTTGTGGTGACAATAAATTGGAAATTGAGACAATGTCATTTAACTGGTAAATGATTAAACAAATTAAGGTATATGAATGTTATGGAGTGCTATTTTTCTGTAATAAATCATGGCCAGACTTTGAAAAACCTGGAAAGACTAGAAAGAACAAATGCAGAGTAAATTGAACAGAACTGGTATATTTGCACATTATTTGAAATATTGTGAGAAGTCAAATTTTGATGAAGTCAGCTTCTCTCAGCAGTTAAGTTCTTAGACAATTTTCAAAGACTTGTGATGGAAAAATATTATACATTTCATGAGAAAACCTATGGAATATGAATGCAGAGCAAAGGATATTACATTTGTTTTTGTAAAACTCTTATTTTTTTTTCTTTCTGTTCATGGCTTCATCCCTTATTTTGAATTCCTCTTTCACAACATGACTAAAATGGAAATAGCTTAAGCACAACTTTGCTAGTCCAATCTATTTAAGTTTGTTTACTACCTGGAAAAGGAGGTGAAGAAAAGGAGGATAATAGAAAAATGAGCAACTCAAAATCTTACAAAAAGAGGAATGTATGGAACAGAGCCAAGAGAACAATATATGTATATATATATATATATATATATATATATATATATATGTATGTATATATTAGCAACAACATTGTGAGATGTTCAAGCTTGATAAAAGCAACTCCTCTCATTAGCTCAGAGAGCTAGGACAACCATATTAGACTGACTATGGATGATGGATGATGTACTCCCTATCCATAGGAAGGAAAACAAAATTAAAAAAAAAAAACCCGCAAAATCTGATGAACACTTTATAACAATTATCCCATATAAATATATATATGTATATATATATACATATATATATATATATATATCTTTAATTTAATCCTAATTCCTCATGTCAAAAATAACTAATCTGTGTATATGTTTATCAAAAATATGTGTGCACAATGCTAAAAGGTTTGTTCACTTCTGAGGGGAGGGGTGGTAAGGGAGGGTGGAAGAAAATTTTGTAACTTAAAAATAAACATATGTATATGGATGAATGTTGAAAAAACTTTCAAAGAAAGTGTTTGGAAAAATAAAATAGCAATAAAAAAGATGAATGTAGAAAATTATCTTTGCATGTTACTGGAAAAAATATTATATAAAATGGACATGCTTTTCTATAATTTTTTATTTTTTATTGTAAATATTCTTCATTAAATTATCTTATATTGAATAGGACTTATGCTCCAGGCACAGTGTTTCTTAATATCAATGCCATTTCAGACAGAAACAAAGCTTTCTTCAGTCTGAATTTTCTCTTTTTTTTAAAATTTAACACATAAGCAATTTTAATTTAACTGATAAATTAACAGGCAGTTCTAACCATCATCTCTTCATAAACAAATTTGTAATAACAAATATCCTAAAACAAGAAATAATTAATCTTTTCTGAATAAACAATCTCCAAATCAGATTTTTTTTAGATTAAAAAAAGGAAGAAACACAAATTAAACATGTAGAACTCAAATTTAAACATATTATATTCAGAAGAAGCAACCAATTAGTTTGTCAAAAGTTGGACCCCTAAAAATCCACACAAAGTCCTTTTCATTTCCAATCTCCATATCTGCCCTCTGGGGCCACCCTTTTCCTTTGTAAGAGGATTGATATCATCTGGAAACTTTAGGAGTGGTTCCTGTTCTAAGCTTGAATCTTCTGGATCATCAAGTCATCCTTGAGGTAACTTGGGCTTCTTTAGAGCTTCCTTGGTTGATCCAGACTATCCTTGACTAGAATTTGTTCTCCTCAAAGAACTACATAGAGAATCTTGTCCTCACTGGGGCCCAAGAGGCACTACAATAGGGACCCGGAATGAACTACCTAGCTAGCTGCAGAACTCCGCCCAAGGTCTCCAGGGCCACCTCCTGGCCTCCAGCAGTCACCCTACTGCCCTAATCTACTTTTTTTTCCCTTTTAAATTTATTTTATTCTCATCTTGTACAAATATTTTATTTTTACATTAATAAAATATTCTTGTTTACAAGTAAACAAAATACCTCTCCTCCTCCCTCGTGAATATAGATAGACTTGTTTGGACGAAAAAAGTAAAGGGGAGAGGAAAAAAATTAAAATAAAAAAATAATAATAGTAATAATTCGAATTCAGCTTTCTCCTATTCTTCAACAAAAAAAGCTCTCTCTACCTACTCTATTAACTGAGAAGGTTCATATGAATATTATCAGTGTCATTTTTCTATGCAGGAATACATGCAGTCCATCCAAATTAAGTGTGTCATATTTCTCCCCTCTCCTCCAATCTCCATGCTTCACCTGAGTCCTGTATCTGAAGATCAAACCTTCTGTTCAGCTCTGGCCATTCCAGAAGGAAACTTTGAAATTCCCCTGGTTCATTGAAAGCCCATCTTTTTCCCTGGAAGAGGACATTCAGCCTTGCTGGGTAGTTCATTCTTGGCTGCATTCTAAGCTCTCTTGCCTTCCAGTATATTGTATTCTAAGCCCTACGAACTTCCAATGTATCTGCTGCTAAGTCTTGTGTGATCCTGACTGCAGCTCCATGATATTTGAATTGTGTCCTTCTGGCTGCTTGTAATATTTTCTCTTTGACTTGGGAGTTCTGGAATTTGGCTATAATATTCCTAGGGGTTGTTTTGGGGGGATCTCTTTCTCTGGGGGATTGGTGGATTCTCTCCATTTCTATTTTGCCCTCTGCTTCTAGAATATCAGGGCAATTTTCCTGTAGTAATTCTTTGAAAATGATGTCAAGGCTCTTTTCCTGATCATGACTTTCAGGTATTCCAATAATTTTTAAATTATCTTTCCTAAGTCTGTTTTCCATATCAGTTGTTTTTTCAATGAGATATTTCACATTTTCTTCTAATTTTTCATTTTTTTGGTTTTGAAGTATTGATTCCTGATTTCTGTTAAATTCATCAATCTCCCTGAATTCTGTTCTTTGTCTGAAGGATTTGTTCTCCTCAGAGAGTTTTCTTATCACTTTTTCCATCTGACCAGTTTTACTTTTTAAAGCATTCTTCTCCTCAATAACTTTTTGAACTGTTCTATCCATTTGACCTAAGCTGGTTTTTAGTATGCTATTTTCTTCAACATTTTTTTAGATTTCCTTGACTAAGCTGCTGACTTCATTTTCATGTTTTTCCTGCATCTCTCTCCTTTCTTTTCCCAGTTTTTCTTCCAACTCGCTCATTTGATTTTCAAAGTCTTTTTTGAGCTGTGTCATACCCTGAGCCCAATTTCTGTTTTTTTTGGAGTCTTGAGATGCAGGAGCTTGTGCTTCCTCATCTTCAGACTGAGTATTTTGGTCCTTCTTGGGCTCATTTGCAAAATATTTCTCAATAGTCTTCTTTTTGTTTCTCTGCTTACTCATTTTACCAGCCTGGGCCTGGTTTGGGGTTTGGGGTGTTTCTTGAGCTTTTCGGACACTCCCCCAAGAGTCTCAGTGTGTGAGGTTCTGTCCTCCCTCCTGGTCTGTGAATGACCATAAGCGCCCCCCTCTGCCAAGTGGATGATGTGGGGGGGGGTGCTGCTCTTCTATGGGGGGGCCTAGACTGTGGTCTGGATCTGAATGTGGTCAGAGCCCCAGAGTCCTGTTTCAGGGGCAGAGGACAGAGCTAGGCAGTCTCTCTTCACTCCCCTCCCTCAGTTCAATGGGCTCATGCCCTGGGGGCTCCTGCTTACAGGCTCCACCTTCTTCTGTTTCCTGGATCAGGGCTGGGGAAAGATGATGCTGCTTGCTGTGTGCCCTGAGGGCTGGGCTGTGCTTGCTCTGGTAAAGGTCCCCAGCTGTTCAACCACTTTGTGCTTGGTGCTCCTCAGGGTGCAGCTCAGGAGACTCACCTGCTGCTGTGAGCTGAGACCCCCAGCGCCTTGGGGCTTCCTCCTGGAGGCTGAAGTTCTTTGGCTCTGGTGGGCCACCCCTCTGGTAGGTGCCTCTCCTACCCCAGGATGCAGAGCCTTTCTGCTCTTTTCCAGGTTACCTTGAGTAGGAGAACTGCCTCGCTGGGTCCCTTTGTGGGTTCTGTCTCTCGAAATTTTAATTAGAGTCCTTAGCTGATGAATTTGATCAGAGAGCTCCTAAAACTGGATCCCTTCTTGTCGCCATCTTGGCTCCACCCCTCCACCCATGCTATTCTATAATTGATAAATATTCAATGGATATGAACAAGCAGCATTCAGATGAAGAAGTAAAAAACTATCTAAAATCATTTAAAACAAATGTCCTACATTGATTAGAGAATGCAAACTGAAGCAACTCTGTGGTACCATCTCACAGAACAGTCAGAAGACCATCGTACACATTAATAGCAACACTGTGAAATGATCATTTATGATGATGTATTTAGCCCTTTCAGTCATTCAATGATCATGGATAACACTAAACAACTTTTGATGTAAATACCAACCATATTCATAGAAAAAACAATAGAATATGAATGCAGACTAAAGTATACTATGTTTACTTTTTAAATTTTATTTCATATTTTTCAATTTTTCAATTTTTTCATGAATATTTCTAGTTCTCCTTTTACAATATAACCAATATGGAAATAAGCTAAATATGATTGTATAAGTGCAATCTCTATCAGATTTCTTGCTGTCATAGGGAGCATGGAGGAATGCAAGAGTAGTAGAAGGAAATGCAAATTAATTGCTTAGGAAATTATGAATGATGAAAATGATCTTTGCCAGTTACTGGAAAAATAAGAGAAAAATGAATAAAAGAAAAATACATAACAATCTAATATATTTGCATTTGTCCTTATTTAATCCAACAATGGGTTTATCTAATATTAATCAATAACTACACAAAGAAAATTTTACATGAATTTAATATGTTATAAAATAAATATTACTTTTGAAAAATGTTCATAATTTTTGCACAGTAAAATCTGTCATGCCAAAAAGAACGATATCAAATAGATGTGACTTAATTATACCTTTGTTCATCTTCAATTCTTAGTAATTTAGGGGTTTGTTCTCTGAAATTTAATGTATAAACACAAAATTTTTCTGTTTAAGCTAACTAGATCAAAGTTAACAAATGCTAATTGTGTAGTCTTTAGGAAAAATAGTTTTAGTACTAGAATCCAAAATGTCCAATTATTTTTAAAGACTACCATCACTATAGAAATATAAACAGTCACTATCTGATCTTTGAGGTAATGTATAATATTGACTTATGAGCAATAATTTTTTTTTTACTTTAATGCAAGGGTAAAACTTGCTTCCTGTTACTTCTTTTTTTTTTCTTTATTTGATATTCACTCAATCTCTTTTTGTACAAATAATGTTTTTTATACATTAATATAATATTCTTGTTCAAGAGAAAACAGAAAACCCTCTCCCCCCACAAAATATAGACTCCCTTGAGTGATAAAGTAAAAGAGAGAGGAAAAAAAAACTAAAATTAAAATTAAAAAAATAGTAGTAATAATTGTAGATATGGCCAGGTGGCACAATGGATGGAACCCCAGCCCTGGATCCAGGAGTACCCGAGCCCATATCTGGCCCCATACACCCAACAATCACCCAGCCATGTGTCATGCAAGCAAACCCAACCCCAATGCCTGGCAAAAACCAAAAAAAGAAAAAAAGACCCCCCCAAAATAAAATACTAATAATAGTAGGGGTGGCTGGGTGGTAGATAGACCATTGGTCCTTGAGCCAGGAGCACCTGGGTCCAAATCTGGCCTCAGATACCCAATGATCTCCCTGCTATTCAGCTCCAGGCAGGCCACGCTGTCCCATTTGCCCTGCACCCCACCCCAAATAATAATAATAATAATAAATGTGCTTCAGTCTTTGTTCCCATACCAACAACTCATTTGCGGGTGGATCACATTCTTTATGGTGAGTCCATCGCAAAAGCTGCTTCCATGTTTTTCCACCATTGCCACTGCTGATCGCAACTCCCTCTTTTTGTATTTCTCCACTAACATGTACTATATTTTCTCTCTCCTTTCACTCTGACTCTGCTGTAGGGTACCTGAGTGGTGCAGCAGATAGATCCCTGGCCTTGGGGCCAAGAGGCCCCAAATCCACATACCACCCCTTAGGTCCAGCATCCACCTGGCCCTTTGCTCCCGGACAGGCCATCCAATCCCAGCCCCTTGAAAGAATTAAAAAAGAAAATGTGTTACGTCTGACCATTCTTCCCCCATGGTACAACCTCTCCTCCATCACTCACATCCCTTCCCCCTGTCCCCCCTTCTTACTACAGATGATTATACCCCATTGAGTATATATGCTGTTTCCTCTCATAACCACCTCTGATGAGAGTGAAGATTCCCTCATTCCTCCTCACTTTCACCCCTTCCATGTCATTGCAATAGCTCATTGTAATAAAGAAAAAACCTTATTATATGAAATATCTTGGCCTATTCCCCCTCTTCTTTTTCTTTCTCGCATTACATTTCCCTTTTTTTTTTCCAATTGACTCAGTTTTTCCACCATAATTTATCTTCAAATTTGGCTTTCTCCTGTGCTTCAACTATAAAAGCTATCTCTACCTGCTCTATTAACTGAGAAGGTTCATATGAGTATTACCAGTGTCATTTTTCTATGCAGGAATATATGCGGCTCATCATCATTAAGTCCCTCATATTTTCCCCCTCTCCTCCAATCTCTATGCTTCACCTGAGTCCTGTATCTGAAGATCAAACCTTCTGTTCAGCTCTGGCCACTCCGACAGGAACATTTGAAATTACCCTGGTTTATTGAAAGTCCATCATTTTCCATGGAAGAGGACATTCAGCCTTGCTGGGTAGGTGATTCTCGGTTGCATTCTAAGCTCTTTTGCTTTCAAGTATATTATATTCTAAGCCCTACGAGCTTACAATATAGTTGCTGCTAAGTCCTGTGTGATCCTGACTGCAGCTCCACGGTATTTGAATTGTGTCCTTCTGGCTGCTTGTAATATTTTCTCTTTGACTTGGGAGTTCTGGAACTTGGCTATAATATTCCTAGGGGTTGTTTTGGGGGGATCTCTTTCTCTGGGGGATTGGTGGATTCTCTCCATTTCTATTTTGCCCTTTGCTTCTAGCCTATCAGGGCAATTTTCCTGTAGTAATTCTTGGGAAATGATGTCAAGGCTCTTTTCCTGATCATGACTTTCAGGTATTCCAATAATTTTTAAATTATCTTTCCTATGTCTGTTTTCCATATCATTTGTTTTTTCAATGAGATGTTTCACATTTTCTTTTAATTTTTCATTATTTTGGTTTTGAAGCAATGATTCCTGATTTCTATTAAATTCATTAGTCTCCCTGAGTTCTATTCTTTGTCTGAAGGATTCGTTCTCCTCAGAGAGTTTTCTTATCTCTTTTTCCATCTGGCCAATTTTGCTTTTTAAAGCATTCTTCTCCTCCATAACTTTTTGAACTGTTTTATCCATTTGACTTAAGCTGGTTTTTAGCATGGTATTTTCTTCAGCATTTTTTTTGGATTTCCTTGACTAAGCTGCTGACTTCATTTTCCTGTTTTTTCCTGTATCTCTCTCATTTCTTTTCCCAGTTTTTCTTCTAACTCCCTCATTTGATTTTCCAAGTCTTTTTTGAGCTCTGTCATAGTCTGAGCCCAATTTCTGTTTTTCCTGGAATCCTTAGATGGAGGAGATTGTGTTTCCTCATCTTCAGACTGTGTATTTTGTTCCTTCTTGGGCTCATATGCAAAATATTTCTCATTGTTCTTCCTCTTATTTCTCTGCATGCTCATTTTCCCAGCCTGAGCCTGTTTTGGGGGGTGCTTCCTGAGCTTTTGGAACACTCTCACAAGGGTGTCAGTGTGTGGAGCACTGTCCTCTCTCCTGGTCTATGAGTGACCATATTCGCTTCCCTCTGCCACAGGGCTGAGGTGGGGGGGGCTGCTGTTCTATTGGGGGGGGGGCGGCTAGACAGCGATCAGGTTCTGAATGTGGTCAGAACCCCAGTGTTCCATACCAGGGGAGGAGGACAAAGCTTGGCAGTCTCTCTTCACTCCCCTCCCTAGGTTCAATGGGCTCATGCCCCGAGGGCTTTTGCTTACCAGCTATGCCTGCTTCTGTTCCTGGATCTGGGCTGTGGAAAGACCAAGCTGCTTGCCGTGTGCCCTGAGTACTGGGCTTCACGTGCTCCCTCTGGCAGCGGTCTCCTTGCTGTTCCCTCACTTTGTGCTGCGGTGCTCCCTGGGGTGTAGCTCAGGAGACTCCCCCGCTGCTGAGAGCCTGGCTCCCAGTGCCCTGGGGCTGCCTCTGGGAGGCTGAAGTCCTTTCGCTGTGCTCTGGCTGGCCACCCCTCTGGGGAGCCGTGCCTCCAACCTCAGGGAGCAGAGCCTTTCCGCTCTTTTCAACGTTACCTTGAGTAGGAGAACCGCCTCCATGGATCCCTCTGTGTGTTCTATTTCTAGAAAGTTTAGTTAGAGTCCTTAGTTTGGAAGTTTTATGTGAGAGCTTCTAAGAGATGTTGCTCTCTTGTCACCATCTTGGCAACACCCCTGAGCAATAATTTTAAAAATAACAATCCACCACATATCCTAGTGGCCATCATTCTCATCTTGGAATATATGAGCAAAATATAATTCTTCTTGCAGGCAAAATGCTTCTTTATTTGAGCAAATGATCTTTTTCACAGAGAGCATTTATTTATCCAGCCTTACTGAGAAATTAGAACTGCTATTTTTAACATATTTGTGCTTATGCTTCATTAGAGAAAATTAAATTGTCTCACATTTTCAAGATTTAGTTCAAATAATTTAGTGTATTTGCTTCTGAACAGTTACCATTTCATTTTCTATAATAGCAAATGTAATAAATATTTTGCTTATTTACTAATGAGTAAACATATGACAATATGAAGATCAATGATAAATATATTCAAGATAGTAGTTTTAATTACATGATAAATTTCTGACACAAATTTTAGCCAGTTTGTATTTATTATATCTATAATTCTTATTTTTGGATGTTTATGTGAAAGATAGAGCCAATATTCATTCTTTGAGTATTTTTATAGCATAATATGGTATTTTCAAATTTTAATAAAGTAAATTGATTTTTAATTAAATTTGGAAATAAATTCCTTTATTTAAATGTTACTGGATAGCAACCAAATTTCATTCTCCTTAGAACTCCCTTCTCAGTAGACCTAGGGTAATTTGTTTAGCCTAAAACAGATAACTTTATATAACCTTTCAATCATAAGAAACCCACCCAATAGCATTTTGTCAAGATAAAGAACCACAATCTTTAGATTATTTAAAACTGAAATATCTTTCACCATCTAATGTCTCCAGTATCCTTTCCCTCCTCCCCTTTCCTTGCCATTTATATACATTTTCCCATTGTTGGAAAATAAATTAAATAAAGTTGTTAATTATTATTGCTAATTTACTGCTCAAATTTATGTTATTAATCATTTTCGGCAATCTTTTCAGTTTAAGCTATGGTGATGGAGAATGGCCTTGTCACGACTTTGTCACATTTTCCCCTACTTAATCAGCACTAATAGTCCTGTGTTACCTCTAGAATCAATCATAAACAAGAGTTTATAAATGCTTGGCATTTAAAGCTCTTTAGAATCTCATCTCTTCCTTATTGCCTAATCTTAAAAATTACTATTTTCCATGAACGTTATGGTTTATCCATATTGGCCTCTTTGTCTATCTCCCATCTCTTTGTCCTGTTTATTGACTGTCTGCCATTGTTGGATTGCTCACTTTTCTCTTCTCCATAATCTGAAATCTCCTTGTATTTCTTACAAGGCACACCTCAAATGCTATTACCTTTCATAGGAAGAAATTGTATTTTTTTACTAGTTAGCTCTATTTTCTTCTTCTAGGGTTACTTTGTATCCAATTTGAATTGATACTGTGCATGTATACATGCAGCCATTCATCAGTGTATATATGTATGTATATACATATATGTGCATGCCATCTAACCCTAGTTATATACTTTCTGATGGCAGTAATTCTGTCTTTTAACTACATATACTGACCACCTGACTTAGAGCTTAAGATGTAGTAGATGCCTAATAACTATTTATTAGTTGTTTTATGACTTAATTGAAGATAGTTTCATTTTTCACATGTTCTAAACCATGAGATGTTTTTTCCATGTATTAGTTTTGCTCAGACTTAAATCTGATACATTTACCAGTACTCAGAGGTATCTGATTGTTTGTTTGTGTGTGTGTGTGTGTGTGTGTGTGTGTGTGTGTGTGAGTTTGTAAAGACATAGCTAAGTGGTACAGTGGATAAAGTACTGACTACACAGTAGGAAGATATGAATTCAAATTCGGTTTCAAACACTATTTGACTACGAAAAAATCACTTTACCTCTATTAGTCTCAGTGCACTAATTTATTTGTTTGTTTGTTTGTTTATTTATTTTTAATTATCCTTTGCTCATTCATTGATTCATTTATTTTTATTGATATTTTATTTTTCCAAATACAAGTTATAAACATTTTTCAACATTCATATATATTCCTATGTATGTTTTTAAGTTATAAAATGTACTCATTTATAAAGTGGGAATAATAATATGTACCATTCAGGGTTATTACAAATAATAGAAACTTCACAAACCTTAAAGTATTATAGCAGTTCTAACACTGATTTTTTTTCTTAGTTGAAAGAAGATACTTATTGTCTCTCTCTTTCTTGAGAAATGCTCTACTTTGCCAAGCTTTATTGATTTTTGCAATATTATATATATATATATGTATATATATATATATATATATATATATATATATATATATATATATATGAGTTCAGCTCCTCTACAACTTTTCACATTATCATCTTTACTAGAAATATGAATTTTTTAAAGAATCTTTTATCCATTGACTCATTACCATCAGTTGCAGGGGAAATCGCAGATACTTCAGCAAAACTTAAAAAGATGCTCAAAATATTCAGAAATAAAATATTCCCAAGAACCTTTTAAGAGGTCTTCTTTTAAGGAGAAAGACTGAGCATTATTGGTATTTACACTACAAAAATATACGAGGCTCTCAATGTTTACCTAAAACCACTTCATTTTTAATGATGAATTTGGTCACAATCAATTTACCAAGGTACAATTTACTTCATGAAATCTCTTTAAAGTATGGTTTTTTTGGCTTAAGTTCATTATTTAATCAATATTGGGAGTTCTCATTGAGGTAATCCCCTTCAGCAATGCAGATATGAAATTCTTCCAGAATTTATAATTTTAGAGTGTTTCCTTGGGACACTATCAATTTATAACACTTTTTTTGGCTAAGAAATGGGGTTAAGTGTCTTGCTCAAGGCCACACAGCTAGGTAATTATTAAATGTCTGAGGTCATATTTGTACTCAGCTAGTCCTGACTCCAGGGCCAGTGCTCTAGCCACTGCGACACCCCACCTCCCCCAGTTTATAACACTTGCCCAAAACCATCATGCTTTCAGTCATTTTGTTTCCAAAGTAGACTTTGAATTCTAGACAACTATCCCCTACACTAAAATGTTACTATCTTTATATAATATGGAACTCAATACAGGTTAATCTCTGAAAGCTGAACAGAAAATATTAAGACTTCTTTGAAAAATATGGAGATAATATGAAAAACAAATTAATTTAATGAATAACATCAAAATCATGGATAGTGTCATATAGTGGACAGTCTTGGCTTTGAATCAGAAAGACGCAAGTTCAAATCCTGAATCAGAAATTTAATAGTTGTGAGGCTCTAGGCCAGTTAGCTAATACCACTTAGTTTTAGTTGCCTCCTTTTTAAAAAAATATTGGAATAGTTGCCTTTTAATATTCCTTCCATTTCTATATCTAGGATTCTATTATCTTTCACATGTTTAGTCCTTTAATTCAGGCTGTGATTTTCGTGTGGAAGAGACTTTCTAAATTTCTCCATTTGGAATTTCTAGATTTTCTAATGTTCATTTTAATATTAAAATATTTTAAGTAGCATTCATATCATTTTATTTTTCAGATTTTATTACTTTTATTTTACTCAGATGATTATAAGCTACACTCAGTATTTCTAAAATGCAGATTTTTAGGCAATATATAAACATAGATATACATACATACATACACACATATGTGTACATGTTTGAAGTAATTTATCTTGAAGTATTTTTCCCATTGAGTAATATTTTCCTAATAACAGGATGTCTTTATCCAACATCAACCAAAATTCTTCCCTCTTCAGGTCATTAAATTGAATCAAATATAATTGGATTTATATTTTCTTTTGCCACAGGTTCACATTTACTTGAAAATCTGAGTAAAAACAAAGCAAAACAAAATAACAATAGGATCAGCTTATTGAAAAAAATTCAAAAATGAAAATAAACAAATTTTAAATAAGGCATTTCTCAAAATTAGCTTGCAAATTAAAAATTCAGCACACTTTTCTTTTCCTTCTGGAAATTCTAGATCTTATTAAGGTTCACTTCAATATTGAACTACATAGGGAAATATGGAAAGGTTACTCAGTTATATTAAAAAGCATTAAATGTGATTTTGGTACAAAAATCTAGTTGATTTCCATAATTAGCTCATCCCAATTTCATCAACAATTTTCCCCAATGTAGCAGAACCTAGAGAAAGCATGACATTGTCGTGTGTAGCTATAGATTGAAGATGGTGTTCCTAGGAAGGAAGAAAGTGAAATACAATTTTATCAGATGTTTTTATTAATTTCTGGAAAACAAAATTATCTCTAAGCTTATTACCACAGCAACAAAGAAAATGCAATGAAGCCCCAACAAATAAGAGCTTATGGGCACTTCCCACAGACTTTTAAAATTATAGTGGCTAAAATTAGTGTGACAAATGGCATAAGGGACCCATTTTGAATGTCAAATATATTTTGATAGGTCTGATGAGTTGAACTTTCTCTAGATACCTGGAGCAATCACTGAAAACAGCTGCTCTATCATGGATCATGGGGAAGAGAGGAAGAAAATAGAATGCTTTCCTTAAGTATATTTTAAATGATCATATAATTAAATCATTTCACATGTACCTTTCCCCTTCTAAAATGAGAAGGAAATGAAATGTTTATATCTTTTTGACATTATGAATTATATGCTTTCCCAGCCTACTTTTATAAATACTTTTATTTGCAAGAGAAATCTAAAATAATAAAACTGTATTTGAAGGGGAATCTAGAAAGGTTTTCTTTGGAGAGGTGGTGAATTCCTTAAGTTTCTTTAGAAGATAGTATGTAAAGAAAATGGAAGAAAAGAAGATAGTTTATATTCATTACACATAAAGTGAAAAGTAAATGAAGAATAGAATTATATTTTTGAGGAAAAAAAGAAAATTCAAACAAAATATATAAATAAATCTGATTCTACTTTACAAATGTAGTCAAGGGATGATCAAAAAGTTTTCTTTTTGATAATCTAGAATTTATCTCTGGGACTAGTAGTCTGAAATGTCTGAGTGTTTTGTTGACTGGAGTGCTTTACTTGTCACTACTTTTCTGGAGGGGGATAGAACTGTTAATAGGAACCCACTGAAGTCATAATTCATTGCTTGTTTTTATTAGCAAAATGTTAAGGTGGGAAGCATAGACCTGAAAAATAAATCTCTTTAATCTCCAAAATGAATGATGAAAAGAAATTTTTGGCTATTCGATCCTCTGTATTTATACTTTTTTGGTAGGTGTTTTATATGTCACAACTAATAATAACTGTTCCCTATCTCATTAAGCAACATAGTCTGGAAACTTGAAGAAATGTTATAAAGAGGTCATTCCTAATGAAAGTATGTAGGCTTTGGCATCCTATTAATTCAAAAGGAGATAGCTGGGATTTTAACTGAATAGCATATTCCTGTGTTGTAGTTGTCAGTATGTATTGATGATAAAGAAGCATTTCATACTCTAAAAACCTCAAGAAACAAGGAAGAATTATAGAATTATTATCTGTTAGGTGTCTGAAACCAGAAATCAAAGCTAAAGAAGAGAATTTCAGTTAACATAGATATAATACTTTATTTTGATATAGCAGCTTTTATCCAAAACACCCTTGATACACTAAAGAAACAATATTTCATGATTCTTAGACTCCCTGGATTCAAAAAAAAAATAAAGCAAAAATAAAAAGAGCTACTTTAAGTACTAAATTAACTCCTTCAGAATCATTTGGTAACACTTTCTTATTTCCTCTTTCATGGCATTAAATTTTATAAAAGGGAAAAAACTAAAAGAGAATATGTATTTTATTTTATTTTCCTTGCTCTCCATTTTCCTCTTTCTTTTGCTTTTCTTATTTTTCTTTACTCATTCTTTAGAAATGTATGCCTTAAAGAAATATGCCTGTAATAAGAAAAAAAATAGCTGACAGAGGGAATATAATAAAGTACCCCAAATCTAGGCTTCCCTCAAACTGGGACTAGGTAAATCCTACATGCATATACAAACATGTGTATTTATACTCATACATATATATGCATACATATATATTATATGTACATATAATATATAGTGAACATTCTTATTATCCCCTTATCCATATATCTGATATATAGCACTTTTGATACACATATCATTTGTGGTTTTATATAATATCTGTATTGTATATGGTTATATATATATACACATAAATGGTGAACATCATTATTAACTTTATCAATATATCAGCATCTAATCAACACAATCAGAGTGGGATATTATATTATCTAGCTTCTTTCAATAATTATATAAAGGTTTTTAAAAATATGTTCTTGTATGCAACATCGCTATAACTTCATCAAATATGTTTTCAATGCTGAACTATTTTTGTATAATGACCTCTAAAAATCTTTTTAACAGATTTAATGCAAAACTTTCATTTAGATGGTAAGTATATTCCTTGTAGAAAGTACTATGTTAATTTCTGTAAATATAAATTTTTTTAAGTACCTACTGTGAGCTAGACAAGGGGGTGGCAAAGGCAAAATTTAAATTATTTTTATATTTATATAACTAATAAATAATTGGAGAAAATAAGTATATTAATTACACATATAAGTATTATATGTGCATGCAAATATACATACTTTGCATAAAATAATACAAAATAATTCATGAGAATTATATTCTCAACTAATACAATGGGAAAGAAGCATTGGTTTCAAGATCTTTGTTTCCATGTTTCAGGTATATTTCCATTAGAGTACCAGGGGAAATGAAGAGATAATGGCATATGGGGCCTCTTACATCACTCCCCAAAAGCCTTGTTGATTCAGCAAGGTAGGCTTGGTTGCTCTTTGAGTGGCATTTGCTTGGAATTTGGCTTGGCATTTGGGAGTGGTGGCTGGTTCTTTTTCTTTTTCATTGGTATTTTATTTTCCCAAATACTTATTATGAATGTTTTTCAACCTCCATCCAAATGCAAGATGTCAATATTTTTACAAAATTTCCTTCCACCTTCCCTTCACACGTCCCTCCCCTAGGCAGTAAAGAGTAAGATTAAAATTGGGCAAATTGGGCATACACATTTGTGATAAACATATTTACAGTTGGAGAATTAGAATTAAAGTTAAGAAATACATAAGGTATATATTTTTAAAAAGTGAATGCAGCGTTCATCAGATACTAAAGGTTTTTGTTTTGTCTTTCTTCCTCTGGATGGGGATAACATTGTCCATAGTCAGTCTTTTGGGGTGTCCTAGCTCTCTGAAATTCTGGGAGCAACTGTATCCATCAGAATTGATCATCTTACAATGTTGTTGTTAATGTGTGCTTTGTTCTCTTGGTTCTGCTCCCTTCACTCAACATAAGATCCAGTAATTAATTCCTTGGTTCTCTAGAGTCCAACCAATTTTAGTTTCTTATAAAAAAATGGAATTAAATAATATTTTTATACCACAACTTGTTTAACCATTCCTAATTGATAGATATACCTCAAATTTCCAATTCCTTGCCACTACAAAAAGAGTAGCTATGAATATTTTGGAACACTTGGTCATTTTCCCCAGTTTTTATGATTTCTTATGGATCTGAGAATAGAATTGGAACTGCATATGGCTCTCCAGAATGACTGGTTCAGGTCACAGCACCACCACCAATGCATTTAAAGTCATAATACTCCCACCACCTCTCCAACCTTGCTCATTTTCCCTTTTTGTCATGTTAGCCAATCTGACATATGTGAAGGAAGAAATTAATTAATTGCAAGCAAGAAAGTAATTCATCTAATGAATAAAACTAGGTGTTGGTTTTATGAAAAGGCTAATAAAAGAGAGAAATCTTTCCTTAATTTGGTTTAAGAAAGAAGATAACCAAATTGCCAGTACCAGAAATGAAAAGGGTGAAGTAACCACCAATGAGCAGGAAATTAAAGAGATAATCTGTAGCTACTTTGCCAAACTGTATGCCAATGAATTTGATAAACTGATACCTTATAGTTATTTTAATTTGCCTTTCACTAATCTAAAAAGATTTGGAGCATTTCTTCATATGATTTTATGTAGTTTTAATTTCATCAGAAAACTATCTATTCATATTCTTTCACCATTTATTAATTGAAGGAGGACTTGTAACCATAAAATTTGTTGTAGTTCTCTATATATTTTAGAAATGAGACCTTCATCAGAATTCCTAGTAGTGAAGATTGATTCTCAGCTTTCTGCTTTCCTTCTGATTTTGACAGCATTGATTTTATTAGTGCAAGACCTTTTATATTTAATATAGTCAAAATCATTCATTTAGCAGTTTATATTGTACTTTATTTCTTGTTTAGTCATAAATTTGTCCTCTTTCCATAGATCTGATTGATAGAGTATTTTTTGGTATATTAATGTATCTATGGTGTTGTCCATTATGTCTAAATCCTGTACCCATTTTGACCTCATTTGTTATAGGGTGTGAGATCTGTCTCTATGCATAGTTTTTGCCATACTATTTTCCAGTTTTCCCAATATATTTTTGTGAAATGGGAAGTTCTTATTCCAGAAGTTAATGTCTTTGTGTTTGTCAAACAGCAGATTACTGGTGTCATTAATTATTGTTTCTTTTGGACCTCTCCTAATCCACTGATTCATTACTCTATTCTTTAACTAGTACCAGGCAGTTTTGATGAAAGCTGCTTTAAATTATAGTTCTAGATCTGATAGAACTAGGTCACATTCTTTACATTTTTTCATCAGTTCTTAGGCTCTCCTAGACATTTTGTTGCTACAGATGAATTTTATTGCTATTTTTTCTAGCTCAATAAAATAATTATTTCTAGTTTGATTGGTATAGTACTGAATAGGTAATTTAATTTGGGTAAGATTGTCACATTGATTATAGTGGTTCATCTTAACCATAAGCAATTGACACTTTTCCAATTATTTAGATCAGCATTTATTTGGGTGAGAAGTGCTCTATAATTGTGTTCAGATGGTTTCTGGGTTTCTCCTGGGAGATAGATACCCAATTATTTAATGTTGCCTACACTTAGTTTAAATGGCATTTCTCTTTCTATCTCTTAATCTATGACTTTCTTGTTCCTATATAGAAATGCTGATTATGTATGTCCTGCTATTTTGTAGTATTTGTTTATTGCTTCAAGTAGATTTTTTAGATGATTTTTTTTCAGATTTTCTAAATATACCATCAAGTTGTCTACATAGACTAAAAACATTTGATTCCTCATTGCCACTTCTGGTTCCTTTGATTTCTTATCTTTTATTTTTGCTAAAGCTAACATTTCTAATACTATATTGAAAAATAATGATGATAATGGGCATCCATGTTTCATCCCTGATCTTACTAGAAATGTGCACCATTTCTTTTATTTGTTGATGGTTTTAGTTATTGTTTTAAGAGCAACCTTCATTCATTCCTAAACTTTCCAGTGGTTTTAATAAGGATGGATATTGTATTTTTAGCATCTATTGAAATAATCATATGATTTCTCTTGGTTTTTCTTTTTGATATGTTCAACTATGTTGAGTGTTTTGCTACTATTGAACCATCCCTGTCTACTTGGTATAAATTTTAACAGAGCATGGACTATTATTCTATCAATAAATTCACTGATAAAATTTTATTTAACATTTTTGCAACAATGTTCATTAGGGAGATTGGTCTATAATTTTCTAAGACTGTTTTGGTTCTTCATTGTTTAGGTTTTAGCAACATGTTGGTGTCATAAAAAGTATATGGCAGAAGTCTTTCTCCTATTTAAAAAAAGTTTATGTAGAATAGGAAGCAATTGCTCCTTCAATGTTTGGTAGAAATCACTTGTAAATCTAATTGAACCTGGAGACTTTTTCTTATGGAATTTATTGATGGTTTCATCAATTTCTTTTTCTAAAATGAAGTTTTTTAAGTATGTTATTTCTTCTTCAGCTAATCTGGGCAGCTTGTATTCTTGTATATATATTCATAAATTTTATTCAGTTTATCAAATTCATTGGCATACAGTTTGGCAAAGTAGCTACAGATTATCTCTTTAATTTCCTGCTCATTGGTGGTTACTTCACCCTTTTCATTTCTGGTACTGGCAATTTGGTTATCTTCTTTCTTAAACCAAATTAAGGAAAGATTTCTCTCTTTTATTAGCCTTTTCATAAAACCAACACCTAGTTTTATTCATTAGATGAATTACTTTCTTGCTTGCAATTAATTAATTTCTTCCTTGATTTTCAGAATTTCTAATTTGATTTTAATTGAGGTTATTTAATTTGTTCTTTTTGTAACTTTTTATTTGCATATCCAATTCAATGATATTCTCTCTGCATTTTATTAATATAAGATTTTAGAGAGATAAAGTTTCCTCTCAAAGCTGCCTTGGCTGCATCCCATAAATTTTGGTATTATATCTCACTATTATCATATTCTTGGCTATAATTTTAAATAATTCTGATTTGTTATTTGATCTATTAATTATTTAAAATTAAGTTATTTAGTTTTCCATTAGTTTTTGACTTATTTTTACTGTGACCCTTAATTAAATGTAAATTTTTATTGCATCATGGTCTGAGAAGTATGCATTTAATATTTTTGCCTTTCTGAATTTGATTATAAACTTTCTTTTAATGCCCTAGTTCATGGTCAATTTTTATATGGATGCCATTTACTGCCAAGGAAAAGGTATATTCTCTTATATGCCCATTAGGTTTTCTCCAAACTTCTATCATATCTAAGTTTTCTATGATTTCATTCATTCACTTTCTCCATGTTTTTTGTGGTTAGATTTATCTAGTTCTGAGAGAGGGAGGTTGAGGTCCCCCCCATTAAAGTTGTGCTATCAGTGCCTACTTGTAATTCAGTCAGGTTTTCCTTGAGAAATTTGGATGCTATACCACTAGGGATATAAATGTTAAATAGTGATAACACTTCTTTGCCTATGGTGCCATGGTCAATTTTTATATGGATGCCATTTACTGCCAAGAAAAAAGTATATTCTCTTCTACCCCAAAAGTGTTCTCTGAAAGTCTATCATCTCTAAGTTTTCTAAGATTTCATTCACCGTCTTAAATTCCTTCCTGTTAGTTTTGTGGTTAGATTTATCTAGTTTTGAGAGAGGGAGGTTGAGGTTCCCCCTTATTAAAGTTTTGCTATCAATGCCTACTTGTAATTGAGTCAGATTTTCCATGAGGAATTTGGATACTAAACCACTAGGGGCATAAATGTTAATAATGATAAAGCTTCTTTGCCTATAGTGCCTTTTAAGGATATGTAGTTTCTCTTCCTTATTCTTTTTATTAAAATTTATTTTTGATTTTGCTTTCTCTGAGATCAGGATCTTTATCCCTGATTTTTTTCACTTTCACTGAATCATAATATATTTTGCCCCATCCTTTTACCTTTACCCTTTGTGTATCTCTTAACTTGAAATTGGTTTCTTGTAAACAACATATTGTAGGATTCTGGATTTTAATCCAATCTGCTTTCCACTTCTTTTATGGGATAATTCATCTCATTCACATTTACAGTTAAAATTACTGTTTCTTTGTTTTCTTTCATACTATCTTACCCTATTTATATTTTATTCCTTTCCTCTTATTCCTCCTCACCAAAGCTTTTTTTCTTTACCCTTTAATTTTTTTCAAATTTGACTTTCAATTTATTTTCATTTATACTTTGCCTTCCCTTTTATCAGTCCCTTTTTCCTTTATCTTTCCATTCCCTCACCACACCCTTCCTGTAGAGTAGAATAGATTTTTAAACCCCAGTGGGAATGTATCTCATTCCCTCTCTGATCCAAATCATTTGAATAGAATTTACTCAATGCCCATACCTTCCCTTCTTTCCCTCTAAAATTATAAATCTTTGCACTTTTTCACTTCATGTTATTTATCAAGCAGTTAATATTAATCAGGTCTCATCAATTCCAGTTTGATTAACTGATTGCTTGATAAGCTCAAAGTTAAATTATCATCACTGTTTGAATGATTGATTGAGTGATTTCTTGTTTGTTTAATAAAAAGCACTGCCAGGACAGCACCAAGATCTTGGCATGAGAATAGCCTTTTCAGGAGCTCTCTTCTAAATACTACTAAAACCTTAAAATTATGACTCTAAATTTTCAGGAGACAGAACCAACAGAAAGATCCCATGAGTCTATTTTGTCACAGAGCTTTGAGAGCAGATTTCAAGATTTTAGAAATCAGAAACTACATTTCAGTATATTTGCTACACCAATCTCAGTTGAAATCAACAAGCTGTCTGTTAACTTGCATATAAAATGTATGGAGTTGCAATCTGATATGCAATTTATAGAAAAATTTATCCAAGTGTCTTCATTGGGTTTTTATATGTTGTACCTGTCTAAATAAATATATCTAGCATTTCAAAAAAAATCAAGTGAGGCAATTCTCAAAGTAACCTGGAAAATCATGGGAAAGCTCTGTTCCATGGGGTTGGAGGGGGCTGAAGTGCAGCCAAGATCATTATCCCAGAAAAAGAGCTCCAGTCTTCCAGAAAAAAACCCATGGGGCTCCTTGGCCCCTGGGAGTGGCTTCTGGCAGCAGAAGCAATTTCCTGACCTGCTGACCCAGGGAACACTAAGCATAGCTTGGAAGATCAGTGGGGAAAACTCTGACAGAAAAAATGACAGTCAGTGTGGCCCTCAGCTAATCCAGAGACTTCAGTGCAGATTAGATCCCAGGAAACAGAAGCAGGCCCACTGAACTGCCCTACAGCTGCAAACAGGACACTTAGCCCACAGAAGGTAAGGGGGTTGGGAGACACTGTCTAGGTCTTTCCTTTTTCCCTGGGACATGACTTTGGTGATTTTTCCATATTCAGATCCTAGTCACAGTCTGGGGCTTCCCATTGCCATAGAGCCTGGACAGTACTCACAGCCCCAGGGCAGAGGGGTGTGCTTGTCGTCATCCTTAGACCAAAGTACATGGCTGCAGAGCAGTGAGAGCTTCTCATAACACCTTGAAGGAACTTTGATCCTTGTGGGTATGTCCCACTAATTTTCAAAATCTCCAGGAAGCACCCGAAAACCAGGGTAAATGTTGGGGAAATGAGTAAACAGAAAAAAAGAACCTATAGACAATTACTTTGGACCCAAGGAAGATCAAAACATACATTCAGAATATGAAAAAATCCAAGCTTCTATATCCAAAGCCTCCAAGAAATATAAGACTTGAGCTCAAGATATGACAGAGCTCAGAAAAGATTTTGAAATCAATGGAGCAAGGTAAAGGAAAAACTGGGAAGAGAAATGAGAGAGGTGCAGGCAAAACAAGTAAGCAGTTTGGTGAATGAGATCCAAAAAAATGTTGAAAAAAATAACATGTAAAAAACTATTTTAGTTCAAATGGAAAAAGCAGTCTAAAAAGTTAATGAGGAAAAGAATAACTTAGCAAGCTGAATTGGCCAGATGAAAAAGGAGATAAGGAAGCTCTCTAAAGATAATAACTCCCTCAAATGTAGTTGGAGCTAAAGGAAACTTGAATTTGTGAGAAATCAAGAAACAATAACGACATATAAAAGAGTCAAAAACTAGGAAAATAAATGAAATATCACATTAAAAACAACTGATCTGGAAAACATATCAGAATAGAAAATTTAAAAATTATTGGGCTGCCTAAAAATTCATGATCAAGAAAAGAGCCTTGACTTCATTTTTAAAGAATTTCTATAGGAAAAGTGTCCTGATATCCTAGAAGCAGAGGGCAAAATAGAAATTGAAAGAACACAGCTATCTCCTCCTAAAAGATCTCCCCAAAATAATAATAACCCTCTGTAATATTATTGCCAAGAGAAAATGTCAGCCAGAACAAAATAATTCAAACATAGTGGAACTACAGGTCAAGATTACATAGGACTTAGCAGCAGCCACATTAAGGGTTTATAGGCCTTTGAATATGATATTCTGGAAGGCAAAAGAACTTGGAATGCAACCGAGAATCAACTACCCAGCAAAATTGGACATACTCTTCCAGGAGAAAAGATGAACTTTCAGTGAAACGGGGGTTCCAAATGTTCCTTTGTAAATGGCCAGAGCTGAACAGAAAAATTGATATTCAGGTGGAGCACAGAGAGGGTGGTTAGAGGAGTCAATTATGAGGGACTTACGGATGATGAACTGACTGTATTCTTGAATGGGAACATGATACTGGTAATACTCATGTGAACCTTCTTATTTATTAGAGCAGTTAGAAGGAGCTTTTATAGATGAGGCACAAGAGAGAGCTGAATTTAAAGGTATGATATATTTTTGAAATGTAGTCAAAGGGTGAAAAATAAATGTCCTGGGAGAAAGGGAACAGAGAAGTAGAATAGACTAAGATAATTCATGTAAGAATCAAGAAATAACTTTTGCAATGGTATACAAGGGTGAAAGGAGAGGGGTTCCTACATTCTCATAGGAAATGGATGAGAGAGGAAACAACATAAATATTTAATAGAGCATAGAAATCTACAAGAAAAAGAAGAGAAAGGGGATGGGAGAAAGCAGATGGGGGAAGGGAGGGGAAGGGAGATGTAGGTGACAGAGGAGAGATCATGAGAGAGGGTAGTGAGATATGACATATTTTCTTTTTTTACTTTTTTGAAAGGTGGTAGAATTGGGTGGCCTGCATGGGACCAAGTGGCTGAGTGGTTTATGTGTCTCTGGGGTAGCATGTTGACCTGGGGTCCTTGGCCCCAGGGACAGCATTCTCTCTGCTGTACCACTCAGTTGCCCCACAGAAAACTTGAAGAGGTACAGAGTGAAAGGAGAGAGAAAATATAATAAATGGTAGTGGAGTGTAATGAATAGAAGTAATTACAATCAGCTACAGGAACTGGAGAAAAAAATAAGCAACATTGCTTCAAAGTCACTATTTACCCTCCCCTATTCTATCTCATTTGAAGTACACATTTCAAGATTTTTGAATTACCTCAAATTATAATCATTTATCCCTATTGACTTTTTATATACACGCCAAGAATTCACAATCCTCATGAGGCAAAGTATCATCCAATGAAAAATCATTTCATTAATTATTTACTCCCGCCTGCAAAGCATGTTTTCTCTTACACTCCCCCTCTCTCATCCCCACCCAAGTTACTTAACCCTTTGTTATATGTAAAACTTTGTTAATTTAAAGTATTATTTAAGTATAACCCTGATTTTGCTCTAGGAACTGGGAAGCTCTGAAAGTCTCACTTAAGAAGTTTACAACTGATTGTGAATTATGAGAGACAGAATTGTCCAGTTTAAGATGCCCTCATCAGAGAAAGTGCCAAGCTTTGTGAACACCAATGAATTAAGGTATGTCAAAGGAAACTGAAACACTTAAATTTACAGTAAACAACTCTATTTTTCATCATGGCTTTTTGTCTCAAACATCATGATGCATTCTTGGACCTCTTCAATGGAGATACAAGATGCAATCTTACCCAAAACATTTTAAGGCCAATTTATCCAATTATGTTCAACTCTTAAATTATTCTAAGAGAAGTACAATTCTCAAGAGTTATGTGTCATATATACCTGTTTATGGTTGTATATGATTTGATAGTCTTAACTAACATTTGTTTTTGTTTAGTTTTTTCTTTCCCCTTTTCATTCATCTTTTTATGCATCTCTTGTTTCATGTATTTGAGGAATGAATTCTCTGTTTAATTCTGGTCTTTTTGCCAGGAATTTTTGGTAGTCCTCTATTTTGTTGAATATTCATCCTTTCCCCTGACAGTATATAATGAATTTTTCTGGGTAGTAAATCATTGGTGGTACTCCTAGGTCCTTTGCATTCCAATATATGGTATTCCAATTCCTCCAGTCCTTCAGTATTAAGGCTTATAGGTCATGTGTGAGTCTGATTGTGTTTCCTTTGTTTTTAAATTGTTCCCTTATTGTTGCTTGCAGTATGTTCTCCTTTATTTGAGAGTTCTGGAATTTATCTATAACAGCCCTTGAAATTTTTATCCTGGTGTTACTTTCTGGAGGGAATCTATGTATTTTTTCAATGGATATGTCATCTTCTTGTTCTAACAGATTTCGACATTTGTCCTTGATAATTTCCTGCATGATGTTTTACAGGTTCTTATTTTTATCTAGCATTTCTAGTAGTCCAATGAATCACAAATTGTCTCTTCTGAACCTATTTCCAGGTTGTTCACTTTCCTCCATTTACCCAAATGGGCAGACCTTCAATGAAGATCCTCCATGATTTATGCCATTGAAAACTTCTTTGGATCTTTTTTCTTGCTGGGATCTGTTGCCTTAATAAGAGTGCAAGGGCTTCTTTTATCATTGGTAAGAGAAACTCGGGAGGATCTTAGCTTCATGATGCCATATTGGCTCCACCCCAGAAGTTCGCCTGGTTCTTTCAGCAAAGGAGTAGTTTTCTTAAGTAAAGCTGTAGGAGTTGTTCTGGAAACAGGACTTGTAGAACAGGGTTCTTTGCCTATACCCTTTTGGTTGTGAGTGGATAGGTAATTTATAAAGGTGATAAAGGTGAGCCTTTCTGAGAAATGGTTTCTCCTTCCATGATAGCTGAAAAATTGGGTGGGAAGCAAATCTGCTACTTTGAAGGAGTGGACATTGCTATTCCGAAGCTTCTCAGGTTCAGAAACATCACCATAATGATCTGAGATGCTATGGTAAGCAAGATGACTAGGGTGATGTTTTGATTTGTCTTGCATACAATAACTTTCTTCTTTCCCTCAGAGTGATCCACTGCTTCACTTAGGCTTGCTTTCCTGCTTTATGACAGCAGTTGTTTTGCATATGGATTTGCTTCAATTAAAGGAATGAGTGAAATTTTATTGTTTAAAATTTTACCTTTTCTTCAAGGAATATTCTAATTTTCATTATCAGTAAGAACTTTTCCGAAAAAACTTTAAATGAATCCTCTATGCAAAACTTAAAGCTTCATATTTCACCAAAAAAGGATTGAAACAAGTTCTCAACTCAAAATATCCTGAAAGATCTTCAGGAAAGTTCTGTCTCTTTAGTGCTAAAGGGGAAGAAGAATAATCCAGAACAGGTGGGAGAGCAGAAAAACAAGTGGGAGGCTCTGAGTCACAGTGCAAATTAGGTCCAGGCTCAGCAAGTCAGGTAGATAATATGCCAACATGAAGGGTCCCAACCCCTGAATAATTTGAACCCTTGGATTAGTAAGGCAACAAATCGAACCAGATTGGGAACAAACCACTGAACAGAAAAAGCCTGGACATAAAGGAGGAAACACACTTCTGTATATCCAATTATTGTGTTCCTTAGGGAATACCTTGAGAAGTAATAAATCAGGGACTGGATACTGACCCCAGAAAAAGTGTGGGGGATATACTCCCTGTAACCCCAGGCATCAAAGTGAGAAAAAAAGAGTATTCACTATAGAAAACTCCTACTTAGAGAGGAATGATAAAAATGCCATCCCAGAAAAACAAAGCAGTGGCAAACTGCCTACATGTGAAACCTCAAAGATGCTTTTGAATTAGTCTTAAATTCAAGACCTCATGGAGTAGCTCAAAATAGAGTTTTTCAAAATGGATTCTAAAAACCAAAGATGAGAGGAAGAAGAAAAATAGAGGAAAAAAGAAATGAGAGTCATACAGGAGAAATATGAAAAAAATAATTGAAGAAATAAACTCCTTTAAAAGTAAGAATGATCACCTGAAAAAAAGAATGTAATTCATCAAAAACTAAAATTAATCAAGTAGAAAAGAAAACAAAAGCTAATTGAAGAAGATAAAACCCTAAAAATCAGAATTGGACAAATGGAACCTAATGACACCAAGATTTCATCAAACAAAACCCAAAGACTAAAAGATAGAAGAAAATGAATAGTAAGAAAAAACAAATTATCTGGGAAAAAGTTGCAGGAGAGAAAATTTACAAATTATTGTTCTAACCAAAAGTCTAGATCAAAAAAGAGTTAGGAAAATATCTTTCATGAAATTGTTGTGGAAAACTATCTTAAAACAAGAAGCCAAAATAGTGCTTGAAAGAATCCATGGAACAGCTGTAGAAAGGTACCCCAGAATAAAAACTCCAAGGGATATCAAAGCCAAATTCCAGAATTTTCACTAAAGAAGAAAATACTTCAAGAAGCACAAAAGAAACAATGTAAATATCAAGGAATTTCCCTCAGAAATATACAGGACTTATTGGCATTAACATTAAAGAATCACAGGGCCAAAAATTATGATATTTCACAGGACAAAGCCTCTTGGATTACAACTAAGAATTAACTACCCTGCAAGATTCAGCATATTCTTTCAGGGGAAAGATTGACTTTCAAAGAAATAGAGAACTTTCAAAAGTTTCTGCTAGAAAGACTAGAATTGAACAGAAAATTTGATCTTCAAATAAAAATCTTAAGGTAAATGAAAGGTAAATAGAAAGGTGAAAAATTATAGTCAAGAACATGAATCCCTAAAAGGGAAGGTATTACTTCTCTTGAGAATTGTATTACTCTTAGGAGAGTTAAAAAAGTATATTTAGAGATAAAATTATGGGTAAAGGAGGACCTCAAAAATATTGATCCTTTACTGAATTACTTAGTTAATGAGGGTTGAAAATACTTAGAGGGATTATACTTAAAGGAAGTGGGTATAAATGAGTCATGAAGCAATGTTGATTACTACAGTCATTTGTTCTATTGAAACAGAGAGAGAGGGAGAATACTTAGAGAATCTGCACATAATTAAATCGTGACTTGAACCTACTTTACTAGATTTACTAGATGACTAGAGGGCTGAAATCTAATGGGGCACTGGGAGAGAGAGTACTTAGAAAATCTGGACATAAATAGATAATGAAGTGATCTTGCATTATTCTCTAGCTTGCAAGGCTTATAGTACTATAGTGGTTGTACTATCTGGGAAAGGGAAATACTTTACTAAAAGTTGTCCTGCTATAGTTGCTGTACTAATAGGGACAGAGGGAGAGACTGTACTTAGAAAAGGAGGATATAAATATTTCATGAAGTGATCTTGCTTTATTCTATACTTTAGTTTAAAAGGGTTGTAGTACTATAATTTATAAACCTATGGAAGAGGGAAATAATTCAGTTAACACAGGTTATAGTGTTATATTTGGTGTACTATGGGGACAGAGGGAGAAAATATTCTTAAAGGGATTGGATCTGAAGCAGTGTTGCTTTTCTTGATACTTTAGTTGCAATTAGTGGAAGTGTACTCTGGAGGAAGGGGGTATAATGACATGATTTTGCTGTACATCATGAGGATTATATGTCTTAAAAAGGGGGTATAGTGTAAATTGATTATAACTTGATATTTATTTCTCTTGTTACAGAAGAGGGGAATGTAATTGACTATGAATCAGTGTTGCTTATCAATCAAACCTTGAGAAAGTTACTTCTATCTGAACTGATAAAAGGAGTAATTTTTTGAATTTGAAGAATTGTTTAATATAATTTCCCTAAAGAAAAACTTTATCTGAATAATAATATAAACACAGTATAAAAAATTATTGTCATATATCCT
Organism: Macrotis lagotis; assembly: GCF_037893015.1. Taxonomy (NCBI): domain Eukaryota; kingdom Metazoa; phylum Chordata; class Mammalia; order Peramelemorphia; family Peramelidae; genus Macrotis; species Macrotis lagotis. The sequence continues at coordinate 199,347,942 of NC_133666.1, read as the reverse complement.
AGAGGAAAACATTAAAAAATAAGCATATTTTACAACAGTCACTATATTTTTGTTGTCTCTGAATTTGTCCATTACATTAGAGTCTTGCCATGCTGGTTTCAAGTACCACTCTTTTCTGGTTCCTTCATATCACTCATTTCTCTCCTTTCTTTACAGTCTTGTGGCACTTAGAATCTGAGCATTTGTTTATTTGCAATCTTATGGTATTATTTAAGGCTTAAAATATGTTAAGTTTTTCTCCTTCATAAGACTATAAGTTGAATGAGATCTTTTGTGTCTTCCAGAAGCACAGAACTTGACAAGAGGAGTAATCCTCTTGATTAACTAATTGATTTACTTGAAATTCTATATTTAAGAACAAAATAGTGAGAATACATGGAAGAATTAAGGAAAAATTAGATATGAGCCATATATCATATAGGAAAGATTGGTTTTAGGGACACTAGGACTGTATAGATACCTAAGGTCAAGCCCTGGTTGCTCCATATTAGTTATAACCTTAAACATATGGGACTTGCATTCTATTGATAAAAATAAAAAAGGAAAGTTCTCAACCAAGGAATGTTACTTTTTTTTGTGTTTAAATGCCTTTGGACCTAAATATGATATCTATAAATGCTTACAGATTGCTTGATTGTTGGACCCTGGAGCATCTTCATACTACACTGAGACAATGAAGAGATACTTCAGTAGTGATTTCAACAAAGGAGTATATTTTGACAGGAAGGTTGTGAGCATAAGACAGGTTTAAAACAATACAGACATGAAAAGCAAGATTAAAATAGGAGAAGGTTAGACAGTAGAGAATAAAAAACACCACATGAAGAGGCACAAATGCTCTGGGACCTATCCCGAGCCTTCACCTGGATACATACCTTTCCCTGGTCTTCGGATGTCACGGACCCGTTGGTCTTCGGACGCACGGACCCTCCTTTGGGGAAGGAGGGCAATAACTGGACAGAACACCCGGTTGCAGTCTAACAAGCAGGTCTTTATTGCTTACATAGCAGCGAAAAAAGCCCCTCCTCTTCCCCAGTCCCCTCCCTTATCTAGTCTTCTGTTCCTCCCCCGAGCTCCTCCCCTGTTCCTCCCTCATGGGCGGAGCCACTCCTGTTACTGGGACATTCCCAGCACCCATGTGGGCGGGTTCACACCCCCAGGCATCTCCTAACCCATAGGTGGCCAAGGTCCAGAGCTGGGTCCAGAGCACACAAAGACTAATTTTTAAAGAGTTAAAAAAGGGATGTTTGAACACTAAGTAAATCCCATTTTGAAAAGATTTGATTCATAGAGAAAATAACATAGATTTCTAAATAAGGATTTTTTCTATTCTAAAGAGAATGAGGTGGAGGAAGTGAAAGAAAAAAGGGAAGGTGAAAGTAAAAGCAAAGGTAAAATAAAAAAGAAAACTGAAAGGGGAAAGGGAGCAAAACAATGGTGAGGAGGGATAAGGGGAAAGGAAAGAGAAAATTATAAATGGGGGAAAAGAGCATGGAGGGAAATACAGAGTTATTAATCATAACTGTAAATGTGAATGGGATAAATTCTCCCATAAAACAGAAATAGATAGCAGAATGGATAAAAACCAGACTGACACAATATGTTGTTTACAAGAAACACATATGAAGCAGAGTGATAACACAAGGTAAAGGTAAAAGACTGAAACAAGTTAAATTATGCTTCAGCAGAGGCAAAAAGTAAATCAGGGTAAGTAATTCTGATGTCAGAAAGAGCAAAAGCAAATATTGATCTCATTAAAAGGGATAAAAGAAAGGAAACTGCAACTTATTAAAAGATACCATTGGCAATGAAATAATATCAATTATAAACATATATGCACCAAGTGTTACAGCATACAAAGAGAAGCAAAACAATTTACAGGGAGATATACAGAAAAAATCTATAATAATAGGGAATCTCAAACTCTCTCTCAGAATTAGATAAAGGCAACCACTAAATAAACAAGAAGAAAATTAAGAAAGTGGAGTCTTAAATATGATAGACATCTGAAGAAAACTGATTGTGGATAGAAAGGAATATGCCTTTTATCTCTCCAGTACAATTGACCATGTACTAGGGCATTAAAACATTTTGATTAAAGGCAGAAGGGTAGAAAAATTGAATGCATGTTTTCAGATCATGCTGCAAAAATTTTATATAATAAATATAATAATGAATCCTGCAAATTTCAACCAAAATTAATTGAAATCTAAATAATCAAATGTTAAAGAGTCAGTAGCTCAAACAACAAATCATAGAAATAATCCCCAATTTCAACCAAGACAAATATAATTTTTAGGGGAAATGATATATCTCAAAATGCTTAGATGATTAAAACAGAGAAACAGGAGGTAAGGAATTAGGTATGCAACTAATAAAAGCTATACATTAAATTAAATTAAATTAAATTAAATTAAAAAATCTCCAATTAAATATCAAATTAAAAATTCTGAAAATCAAAGGAGAAATTAATAAAATTAAAAGTAAGAAAACCATTACATTAATAAATTAATGTAAAATCTGGTTTTATTTAAAAAGGCAGAATAAAAGAAATAAATCTTTTGTTGATCTGATTGAAAAAAGAAGAATAAAGAGAATGAAATCAGAATCATGAAAATGAAATGGGCAAAACCACCTCTAATGAGGAGGATATTAAAGTGATAATTTGAAGCTATTTTGTCCAACTGTATGCTAATAAATTTGGCAATCTAATAAATGGATGAGTATTTATGAAACTATAAACTACCTAAATTAACAGAAGAGAAAATAAAATACTGAAATAACCCCAATTCAGAAAAAAAGAATTTGAAATCATTAACAAACTCCCTAAGTAAAAATCTCCAGGCCCAGATGTATTTGCAAGTTAATTCAACCAAATATTTAAGAAGCAATTAATTCCAATTATATATAACTATTTATTATTTAAAAATAGAAGGAACTCTGTCAAATTTCTTTTATGATATCAATTGGTGATCATGACTAAAACAGGATTAGCCAAAACAGATAGAAGAAATTATAGACTATTCTCCCTTAAGAACATTGATGCAGAAAGCTTAAATAAATTTTCAAAAAAGTGATTACAACATGTTATTACTAGGATAATAAACCATGATCATTTAAAATTCATGTCAGTAAGGTAGGAATTGCTCAATATTAGGAAAATAATCAACAAATTGACTATATCAGTAACCAAACTAACAGGAATCATAGGATAATCTCAAAAGAGACTGATAAAGCCTTTGACAAAATAAAACATCCATTTCTATTAGAAACTCTAGAAGATAAAGGAATAAATGAAATTCTCCTTATATTGATGAATAGTATCTACCTACTACCAACAACAAGTGGTATATATTGTAGGGATAAGCTGGAACACTTCCAATTAGACCAAGGATAAAACAAGGATGCCCCTTATTATCCCTACTATTCAATATTGTTTTAGAAATGTTAGCTTTAGTAATAAAAAAGAAAAAGAAATAGAAAGAATTAGAAATGGCAATTTCACTCTTTGCAGATAAGAAGATATACTTTAAAGAATCATAAAAAAAACAACTTAAGAACTACTTGAAAAATTAACAACTTCAGCAATATAGTAGGATATAAAATAAACCTATATAAATCATGAACATTTCTAATATGGAAAACAAAAGAACAATACATAGAAAGAGAAATGCTATGTAATAAAACAATTATCAGCATAAATAAGTGGGTATGTACCCCCACCACCAGATAAATCTAGAAGTTATATGAATACAATTTCAAAATATTTTTCACACACATAAAGCCAAATCAAAACAACTGGAAGATGTCTAATGCTCATGGTTAATCAATCTAATACAATAAAAATGAAAATTCTCTGCAAATTAAATTACTTATTCAGTGATATACCAGTCACACTTCCAAAAATCTATTTTTCTGATCTAGAAAAAATAGTAGCTAAATTCATCTGGAGCAATAAAAGATAAAGAATATCAAGGGAATTGATGAAAAAATGTTAAGGAAGGTAGCCTAGTTGTAGCAGATATAAATCTATATTATAAAACAGCAAACATCAAAACTGCCTGATATTGGTTAAGGAAAAACGGTAATGGACCAGTAAATTAAGATAGATACGGATAATAGTAGTTAATGACTATGGAAATCTACTGTTTGGCAAACCTCAAAACATTAGTTTCTGAGATAAGAACTCACTATCTGACAAAAAAAAACTTACTGGGAAAACTAGACAATGGTTTGGCAAAAACTAGATATCTCACTCCAAACAGCAAAATAAGATCAAGATGGAAAATTAATTGAGACATAAAAGGCAAGACTATATAAAAATTAAGAGAATTTCTCCATTGGATCTAAGGAAAGGGGAGAAATTTATGATCAAGTAAGAAAGAGAGAATATTAAAAATTGCAAAATGTATGATTGTGATTATATTAAATTAATAACTGATAAAGCCAATGCAGTTAAGATGGAAATGAAAATAGAAATTTGGGAAATAATTTTCACAGCTAGTGTTTCTGGTAAAGGACTCAGTCTTAAAATATGTAGAGAATTAAATCAAATTTATATCATTGCATGCCATTCCCCAACTGATGAATGGTGAAAAAGATATGAACAGGAAATTTTCAGATAAAGAAATTAAAGCTATGTATTGTCATATGATTAGAGAAATGCAAATTAAAACTACAAGGTACAAACTTATACTGCCTATCAGATTAGCTAAGATGACAAAAAAGTAAAATCATCAATGTTGAAGAGGATGTTAAAACAGCAACAAAAATATTAATTATATGAAACATAATCAAAGGTAACAATAATTTATGAAGCTAAAATAAACAACTATCAATTTGTGTGCATAATTTTTTAAATAATGTTTATTATGAAAAATCATCTGTTTTGTTTATTAAATGTGTATATGCATCATAAACTCTGGGATTTTCATTTCTTTATATAATGAACAGGGATATAAAGAAGACAGAATTTCATGCATAAGAAGACTAAAAAAGATCAAGGACAGCTTAGTGTATAAATAGTATTATATTTAAAAGTTCTTGATCACAAAGAATTTTCTGTATTCACAAGAAAATAATTTTACAATTTTACAACTATTCACAACTCATTGTATTGAATTTTTTAATGCTATCTAGTATTATTAGAAAAATAGATAGAAAGGTGAGTAGAGCACTTGACTTAACCAGGAAAGATTGAGTTCAATTACAGTCTCAGATACTAGATTTGTGAGCCTAGACAAGTCATGAAGCCCCTGTTTTAGTTTTAACATTTGTAAATTTGTAATAATAACAACACCTTTGTTGTTGTGAGGATAAAATGAGATTATATTTTCAAAGCATTTAAAAAGTTTAGTTGCTTTATAAATATTAGGTATTATTAATTAGGTATTAATTATGCATTATAAATAATCGATAATTTGTGGATTAGATGTATTTAACAGAATGTTTCCTCCTTGACAAAAGGGACAATGATTTTTGTTTCTTTTGTCTTTGGCATCCTAAGTACATAACTCAGGGTCCTAAACTAGTCCACATTTACTATATGTTTGTAGAAACAGTTGTTTTTTATGAACTGTAATATAATGACTCACTTGCCATAAATTAGCAATTGTAATAATAATCACTTTCAAAAATTATTTTTGATAGAGAATTACAAAGAAAGGCTATTTGTGAATAAATTGCATTAGATGCTAAAGGAGAATCATTTAGCACAAAAATGTAATTTAAAAGGTCTGTAATTTAACTGATATAAGGAAATATCAGTTAAGAAAATTCTCTTTGTGAGTGTATGTGTGTGTGTGTGTGTGTGTGTATGTGTATGTGTACACTTATAGATAGGCTTGTATACCTATCCATATATGCATAAACGTATATACAAATATGTGTTGGTATTATCTTCAAGACCTGCTTTTTGTTTAAAGACAGATTTTATTTATTTTTAGTTTTACAATTTTTCCCCCATTCTTGCTTCCCTCCCTTCATTCTCACCCCCTTCAGAAGGCATTCTGTTAGTGTTTACACTGGTTCCATGCCATACATTGATCTCAGTTGAATTTGATGACAGAGAAATTATATCCTTAAGGAAGAAAAATGAAGTATGAGGTAGTAAGATTATAAAATTGTATAATGCTTTTTTTTTTCTAATTTGACAGTAATAGTCTTTGGTCTTTGTTCAAAGTTCATAATTCTTTCTCTGGATACAGATGGTATTGTCCATTGCAGAGAGCTCAAAATTGTCCCTGCTTGTTGCACTGAAGGGATGAGCAAGACCATCAGAATTGATCATCACCCCCATGTTACTGTTAGGGTGCACAGTGTTTTTCTGGTTCTAATCATCTCAGCATCAGTCCATGAAAATCTTTGCAGGCTTCCCTAAATTCTCACCCCTCCTGGTTTCTAATAGAACAATAGTGTTTCATGAAATATATATAATACAGTCTGCAAAGCCAGAACATTCACTTAATTGCCAATTTTTTTCCACCACAAGCAGGACTGCTATAAATATTTTTTTAAATAGATATTTTTAACCTTTTTTATCATCTCTTCAGGGTATAGACCCAATAGTGGTATTGCTAGGTGAAAGGATATGCACATTTTTGTTGCCCTTTGGGCATAATCCTGAATTGCTCTCCAGAAAGGTTGGGTGAGTTCATAGCACCACCAATAATGTATTAGTGTGCGAGATTTCTTGCATCCCTTCCAACATTGATCATTGTCCTTTCTGGTCATATTGGTCACTTTGAGAGGTGTGAGGTGGTATCTCAGAGATGCTTTAATTTGCATTTCTCTAATAAGTAATGATTTGGAGCAATTTTTCATATGAGTATGGATTGCTTTGATTTCCTCAGCAGTAAATTGCCTTTGCATATCCTTTGACCATTCGTCAATTGGGGAATGGCTTGTTTTTTTGAAAATTTGACTCAGTTCTCTGCATATTTTAGAAATGAGTGTTTTGTCAGAAATACTAGTAGTAAAAATTGCTTCCTAATTTACTACAATTCTTTTGATCTTGGTTACAAGTGCTTTTGTCTGTGCAAATTTAATTTAATGGAGTCAAAATTATCTACTTTGTTTTGAATAATGTTCTCTATCTCTTCCTTGGTCATAAGCTGTTTTTCTTTCTACAGATATGACAGGTAAACTACTCCTTGATCTTCTATTTTGATTATAATATATGTATTTTTCTGTCTAAATCCTGTATACCTTTGGATCTTATCTTGGAATAGGGTGTGAGGTGTTGGTCTAATCTAAGTTTCTTCCATACTAACTTCCAATTTTCCCAATAGTTTTCATTGAAGAGAGAGTTTTTATCTCAATAGCTGGACTCTTTGGGTTTATCAAACAGCAGAATACTATAATCATTTCCTCCTATTACCCCTAGTCTATTCCACTGATCCATGACTCTATTTCTTTGTCAATATCAGACAGTTTAGAAGACTGATGCTTTGCAATATAATTTTAGATGTTGTAAGGCTAAGCCACCTCCTTTTCCACTTTCTTTCATTGAATCCCTGGAAATTCTTGACTTTTATTTCTCCATATAAATTTGCTTCCAACTTTGTCAAACTCATTGAAGTAGGGTTTTTTTGTTTTTTTTTGAAATTTTGATTGGTAGGGGGCTAAACAAGTAGTTTAGTTTTGGAAGAACTGTCATTTTTTATTATATTAGCTCATCTATCCATGAATAGTTCATGTTTTCCCAGGTATTTAAATCTGATTTTATTTGCGTGAGTTTTGTCATTGTTTTCAAAAAGATTTTGAGTCTGCCTTAGCAAGTAGAGTCCCAGGTATTTCATTTTGTCTGAGGCTACTTTGAATGGGATTTCTATTTCTAGCTCTTTCTGCTGTGTCTTGCTAGTCATACATAGCAATGTTGAGGATTTATTAGGCTTTTTTTATATCTTGCTACTTTGTTAAATTTGTTAATTAGTTGTAGTAGTTTTTAGATAACATTTTGGGATTCTCTAGGTATACCATCATGTCATCTGCAAAAAGCAAGAGTTTTGTGTCCTTCCCTATTCTACTTCCTTCAATTTCTTTTTCCTCTCTTATTGCTGAGGCTGACATTTCTTTTATTTTCTCTTTTTTATTTTTAAATATTTTATTTGAGCTTTGAGTTTTACAGTTTTTCTTCCAATCTTACTTCCCTGCCCCCACCCCACCCCCCATGGAAAGCCATCTGTCAGTTTTTATTTGTTTCCATGTTGTATATTTATCCAAATTGAGTGTGATGAGAGAGAATTCACATCCTTAAGGAAGAAACAAAACGTATAAGAGATAACAAGATCAGACAATAAGATATCTGGTTTTGTTTCTAAATTAAGGGGAATAGTCCTTGAAATCTGTTCAAACTCCCTGGATCTTTGTCTGGATACAGATGGTATTCTCCATTGCAGACAGCCCAAAACTGTCCCTGGTTTCTGCACTGATGGAACAGGCAAGTCCATCAAGGTTGAACATTACCCCCATGTTTCTGAAAGGGTGTAAAGTGTCTTTCTGGTTCTGCTCAACTCACTCAGCATCAGTTCCTGCAAATTCCTCCAGGCTTCCCTGAATTCCCATGATGTCTGGTTTCTAATAGAACAATAGTGTTCCATGACATACATATAGCACAGTTTGTTAAGCCATCCCGAATTGAAGGACATTCATTTGATTTCCAATTCCTTGCCACCACAAACAGGGATGCTATGAATATTTTTGCATAAGTGACATTCATACTGTTTTTCATCATCGCTTCAGGGTATAGACCCAGTAGTGGTATTGCTGGATCAAAGGGTATGCTCATTTTTGTTGCCCTTTGGGCGTAGTTCCAAATTTCTCTCAAGAAAGGTTGGAAGAGTTCATCATTTCACCAGCAGGGTAATAGTGTCCCAGATTTCCTATAACCCTTCCAACAATGATCATTATCCTTTCTGGTCATATTGGCCAGTGTGAGAGGGGTGAGGTGGTACCTAAGAGAAGCTTTGATTTGCATTTCTCTAATAATTAATGATTTAGAGCAATTTTTCATATGGCTAGGGATTACTTTGATCTCCTCATCTGTAAATCGCAGTTGCATATCCTTTGACCATTTATCAATTGAGGAATGGCTTTTTTAAAAAAATATGACACAGTTCTCTGTATATTTTAGAAATGTGACTTTTGTCAGAATCATTAGTTGTAAAGATTGTTTCCCAATTTATTACATTTCTTTTGATTTTGGTTAAAGTGGTTTTATTTGTGAAAAAGCTTTGAATTTTCCCAGCAGTTTTTATCAAAGAGAGAGTTTTTATCCCAATAGCTGGACTCTTTGGGTTTATCAAACAGCAGATTACTATAATCATCTCCTGGTTTTGCACGTAGTCTATTCCACTGGTTCACCACTCTATTTTTTAGCCAGTACCAAACAGTTTTGATGACTGATGCTTTATAATATAATTTTAGATCAGTTAGGGCTAAGCCCCCTTCTTTTGCCCTTTTTTCTTTAAATCCATGGATTTTCTTGAGTTTATATTTCTCATTTGAATTTACTTACAATTTTTTTCTAACTTAAAGTAATTTTTTGGAATTTTTATTGGTAAGGCACTAAGCAGGTAGATTAGTTTTGGTAGAATTGTCATTTTTATTATATTACCTCTACCTATCCATGAGCAGTTGATATTTACCTAGTTATTTAAGTTTGATTTAATTTGTATGAGAAATGTTTTATAATTGTTTTCAAAAAGTTTCTGAGTCTGTCTTGGCAAATAGACTCCTAGGTATTTTGTATTGTCTGAGGTTACTTTGAATGGGATTTGTCTTTCTAGCTCTTCCTGCTGTAACTTGCTAGACATATATAGAAAAGTTGAGAATTTATGAGGGTTTATTTTATAACCTGCAATATTTCTAAGATTGCTAATTGTTTCCAGTAGATTTTTGGATGATTTCTTGGGATTCTCTAGGTAGACGAGAATGTCATCTGCAAAGAGTAAGAGTTTTGTTGCTTCCTTCCCAATTGTAATTCCTACAATTACTTTTTCTTCTCTAATTGCTGAAGCTAATGTTTCTAATACAATATTGAATAGTAGTGGTGATAATTGGCATCCTTGTTTCACATTTGATTTCATTGGGAATGCATCAAGCCTATCCACATTGCATACAGTGATTTTCGAATGTTTCGAATAAATACTGCTCTCTAGTGTTTTTAGTAGGAATGGGTGCTGTATTATATCAAAAGATTTTTCAGCATCTATTGATATGCTTATGATTTCTGATAGGTATTTTAATTGATATAATTAATTATACTAACAGTTTTCCTAAATTTGAACCAATCCTGAATTCCTGGGATAAATCCTACCTGGTCAAATTGTATTATCCTAGTGATAACTGGTTTCAGTAGTTTAGTTAACATTTTATTTAAAAGTTTTTCATCTATATTCATTAGGGAGATAGGTCTATAATTTTCTTTCTCTGTTTTAATGCTTCCTGTTTTATGTATCAGAACCATGTTAGTTTCACAGAAAGAGCTAGGCAGAATTTCATCTTCACCTATTTTTCCAAAGATTTTATACAGAACTGGAACAAATTGTTCTTTAAATGATTTATAGAATTCGCTTGTGAATCCATCTGGCCCTGGAGATTTTATCTTAGGAAGGTCATTAATGGATTGTTGAATTTCTTTTTCTGAGATAACATTATTGAAGTTTTTCATTTCCTCTTCATTTCATATGGGCAACTTATAATTTTGTAAATATTTTTCCATTTCAATTTCAGTGTCAAATTTATTGGCATAGAGTTAGGCAAAATAATTCTGAATTATTACTTTATTTTTTCCTCATTGGTGATGAGTTCACCTTTTTCATTTATGATACTAAGCAATTTGGATTACTGCTTTCTTTTTTTTAATCAAAGTGACCAGATGTCTATCAATTTTATGGGCATTATCATAAACCAGCTCTTGGTTTTATTTATTAGTTTAATAGTTATCTTACTTTTGATTTTATTATCTTTTAATTTTTTATATTTCGAATTTTGTATGTAATTGGGTGCTTTTAATTTGTGCTTTCTGTAATTTTTAGTTACATATTTAGTTCATTGATTTCTTCTGTCTCTGATTTATTCATATAAGCATTTAAAGATATAATATATCCCTTGACAGCCTCCTTGAGTGTTATCCATAATTTTTGGCATATTGTATCATTATTGTCATTATCTAGGAAGAAAAATTAATTCTTTCTATAATTTGTTGCTAGATCCACTCATTTTTTAAAATGAGATTATTTAGTTTCCATTTAGTTCTGGGTATATCTCCCTGGCCCAGTATTACGTATGATTTTTATTGCATTATGATCTGAGAAAGATATATTCACTCTTTCTGCCTTTCTGCAATTGAACATTAGGTTTTTATGTCCTAGTACATGGTCAATTTTTGTCTAATTGCCATGTACTGCAGGAAAAAAAGTATATTCCTTTCAATCTCCATTCAATTTCCTCCACAGGTCTTTCATATCTAGGTTTCCTACCAATCTATTTACCTCTTTAACTTCCTTCTTATTTATTTTATGATTTGATTTATCTAGAAAAGAGAGCAGGAACTTGAGGTTTCCCACTAGTAGAATTTTGCCATCTATGTCTTTCTGTAGCTCTTTGAAATTCTCCTCTAATAATTTGGCTGCTGTCCCATAGGGAGCATACATATTTTGTATTGAATTTACTGTATTGTCTATGGTACCTTTTAGGAGGATACAGTTTCCCTATTTATCTCTTTTAACACTATTTTTGAAGTGGATTTGTCTGAGATAAGGATTGCTACCCCTTATTTTTTCACTTTTAGTTGAACCAAAATATATTTTGCTCCAACCTTTTACCTTTACTCTATATAGATGTCTCTCTGCTTCGAATCAGTTTCTTGTAAGCAACATATAGTAGTATTATGGTTTTTAATCCACTCTGCTATCTGCTTATGTTTAAGAGAGAGTTCATCCCATTCACATTCAATGTTATAATTACTATCTTTTGCTCTCCATGCTATCTTCTTTCTGTTTGAATTTTCCCCTTTTTTCCCTTTATCCATATTCCCCAATGTTTTGTTTCTGAATACCACCACCTTCACTGTGTTTGCCTTCTTAAATCTACTCCCTCCCCTTTTTTCTCCTTTCCCATTTCCTTGTCTTCCCTTCCTTTTGTTAGTTCACTTTTCTCTCCCTCCCCATACCTTTCCCATTTTAATGCTTGAAAGGTATGATAAGTTTCTTTTTTTTTTCAGGTTTTCTTTAGGTTTTTTTGCAAGGCAAATGGGGTTAAGTGGCTTGCCCAAGGCCACACAGCTATGTAATTATTTAGTGTCTGAGACCAGATTTGAACCCAGGTACTCCTGACTCCAAGGCCGGTGCTTTATCCACTATGCCACCTAGCCGCCCTCAGATAAGTTTCTTAATTTCATTAAGTGTGTCTAAATTAACTTAAGCCAAGTCTGAAGAGATGAAGATTCAGATGGTTCTCACCTACTCCCTATCTGCCCTCAGCTTTGCAGGACAGTGGATTCTTGGCTGCATTCCAAGCTTCCTTACTCTTCAGAATATCTCATTCCAGGCCCTTCAATCCCTTAATGTTGATGCAGCCAGGTACTCCCTAATCCTTATTGTGGTTCCTTGGTATTTAAATTGCTTCTTTCTGGCTGATTGCAGTATTTTTCTTTTCTCTGATAGTTCTGGAATTTGGCCACAACATTCCTTGGTGTTTTCAATTTTAGGATCGATTTCTGAAGGGGATCAATATACTCTTTCAATAACTATTTTGCCCTCTGCTTCCAAGATATCAGGGCAATTTTACATCACTAAATCCTGTAATTTTAAGTCCTGGCTTTTTTTCTCTTCAATGTTCTCAGGAAGGCTGATAATTTTCAGGTTCTCCCTTCTTGATCAATTCTTGATGCCAGTGGTTTTGCTGATGAGGTATTTTACATTTATTCTAATTTTTTTTTGACCTTTTGGTTTTGTTTAACACATTCTTGTTGTTTCATGAAGTCTTTAGATTCCACCAATACTTTTCCAATTGGTCCACTCTGTTTTTGAAGGACTTTTCTATTTGCCCAAATGTAGTTTTGAGAGAATCATTTCCTTTTTGCATTTGCCCAGTTGAGGATTTGAGATAATCATTTTCTTTTTGTATTTGCCCAATTGAAGATATGAGAAAGTTATTCTCATGTTATAATTATCCAATTGTTGTTTTCCAAGGATTTCTTTTCTTTTTGGGAGATGTTAATTTTCTCTTGTGACTTGTTAATTTTCCCTTGACTTTCATTTACCATTTTTTCCAATTGATTTTTAAACTTTTACCTGGTATCTTCAAGGAAGTCTTTCTGGCCTGGAGACCAATTCATATTCTCCTCAGTAGTGCTAGATCTCTCTGGTTTAGGATTTGTGCCTTCTAAGTATTTCTTTATGGGCCCCCTTTCCTCTGGCCTTTTTTCAACTTGTGTTGGAGGGGGCAGAGCTGGCTCTCACATGTTTTCTTTTCAGTATACTAGAGGCTTTGTTCACTTGGCTTAGTAATTCCAAGGGTCAACCAGTGTGGGATGCTGCTTGCTTTCTCTAGAGTGAGGTCCTCATTAGCAGGATCTGAGTTGACAATGAAAAATAGGCTAGGCCTCAGGGAGGGAATTAATCTCTTTCTGTTGAAGGAGTTCTGCCACCCTGAGGGGTGGGGGGTTGTTTGTTTTTTGTTCTGGGCAAAGGGCTCTGCTGAAAGTATGGAGCTCAGCTGAAAGTATGTAGCTCAGGTCCCTGGCCCAGATGGTTGTTCTCCAGACATGCTGTGAGACTCTTCTGGAACTCATCCTCCTGTACCTCTTTTCCCCCTTGACCAATGACTCTGCAACTAAAGCTGGATCTCACAACTGCCACTTACCAAAGTCTCCATGGCTGAGGCTGACACTCTGAACTCCCCCAGCTGCTGTCCCCAGAACAAATCCTCTTCTCTCATCTTCTAGGTCACCCACTGTCCCTGAGACAGAACTTTTTGGTATGTGTTCTTCTCCTAGCTTCTCTTTCTGGGTTTTGTTTGATCCATTTTCTATTAAGAGCTTTCTCTCATGATATTTCTGAGGGGAAAGAGAAAGCACTATCACAGTGTCTGTCTTCTCTCTGCCATCTTGGCCAGAATTCCTCCCCAGGCCTGCTTTTTTAAGCAATGCACTTAAAAATTCTTTAATATAATGTGTAATCTATTGGGAAATCAAAACAATTCAATATACTTTGAAAAACATATTTAATACAAAATATGATATGTTATAGTGAATAAAAGTTGGAATTGGATTTAGGTAGACCTGGGTTCAAGATCTATTAAATACTGATTAAAATGCAACATCACTTACCCTTTTAATTCCCCAGAAAACTCTTTTAGACCAAGTTTCAGATAAGGTGAAAATCTGAATTAATCAAGAGAGTTTAATTAGTTTTTGTATTAACAAAAATTATTTCAAATTCTGCTATAAGGACATGATGAAAAATTATTTCATAGGCCAAAAGAGGTAATTTTTTTATTATCTAGGTAGATATTACTTAGATGATACATTTCTGAAGACTTAAATCAAAATACGAACTCTTTAATAAAATTACCATTGCAAACATTTAATGAACATTTGAAAAGTAAAATATTAAAATGGGAATTATTAAATATTAACAGGCTTTTAAACCGGAAGGCATTTTATTTAAGAATTTTGAATAATCTGCTAGACAATGAAAACTGGAGCTAATTAAGTAGAAAACTAGTTCAAAAGTAGTGAAGTAGCTAGCTGTAATTATGTTTTTAAAGATTAGAAACTGATTTGAATCATAAACTAGAACAGGGTGGTATGTAAAAAGAGGGGATGCTCCCTGAAATATGACACTCGGATATTCTTTTTTTGAAAATAAACTAGTCTGAGAAATATAAACTTAGAACTGAAGAAAATGAACAGACATCTTTTTTCATTTAAATACTGTCTAACCTATATTATTAGTAGTATCTTTCTTTTGATAGGACTTCTGGTCAAGTTGGTGGTCAGAAACCAGGATTTCTTTTAAATGCTCCTGAGTTTCCCTCAGAACTGACATTAATTTAGCCTCTTGCTAGATTTTGGAGCAACATAATGCAGAGACTTCTTTTGGGAAGGTTTATTACTAGGAAACTTGGGGAGCCCAAGAGAGCAGAGACCCAGAGTACAGATAGCAGGGTGAGACAGGGAACTAAACTGAGATCCTCTGCTGTGGGAGCAGAGCTTTTACAGATAGTACTTGGCTGAATTGGTGAGTGGTTCCAGAGTGCTGGGAAAGCTCCAGCAGGGGTGTACAAGATATACATTCAGCCTGAAAGTTCATTCTAGTCAGGTAACCCTGACAATGAGTCTCTGACATTCCTAACTGGGAGGAGGGTCTGGTGTCCTAGTATAAACATCTCTGAGACTGCACCAAATGTTATTATCTTTTCCAAAAGCTCAGAGCAGCTAAGTTAACCAGCACTGATGACCAATCTAGATAGAGAATCCCTAATATTCTCTGCAAATAGCTGAGTCATAGATCCAGGTATTCCTACAGGTCCCAAGAGTGAGAGAGTCCATGACTTCTCCCTCTGAAAACCTCTGTTTTTTTTCCAATCTAGGGGGCCTAGCCTGATCTGCAAATTGACAACATGGAAATAGTCCAAAGTGTTTCCACTGAAGCGGGTGGGTAACTAACATCCCCAATAGAAACCAAGCCAGAGACAGATAGCATCAGATGTCCTTTACCAGTTAGTTCACTGAGAAACCCCTAGGAATCTGTAATAATCACAGTCCCAAGAAGTTTGCAAGCCCCTAGGGTTCTCCACACCAACAGTCTGAAAGCACACCATCTCCTCCAACACCTTGGGATAGGCAACACAATTGAGAATGAAGAAAGACAACAGAAAACCAGGATACTTTGAAAGTTACCATGCACAAAATACAAGCTCAACAAAGGAGAATAGAAGGGATGCTATATGTGAAGCTATGGAGAAGAACGTGATTTGCTTTCCAGACCAGAATGACTTCTTTTAAATTCTCAGAGAGGATTTTTTTAAAATGAAATGAAATAATTGGAAAGGGAAATGCAATAAAAACTTTATCATCTTGCTACAAAAAGTGACAGAAGAAAACAAATCTTTAACAATATAATTTTGGATTGATAAAAAATAACAACTCTTTTAAAAATAAAATTGACCAAATGGAAAAAAATGATGCAAAACTTAAATGAAGAAAATACCTACCTGAGAAATAGAATCGGGTTAGGAAGTTAATGATTTCATGGGAAATTAACAATAGCATTTAACAATTTGTTAACAGAATTAATTAAGTCAACAGAACAAAATCCAAAAATTGAAAAAATAGAACAAAATGTAAAATTTCTCTTGGATAAAATAGTTGACCTAGAAATAGATTCAAGATTGATGCTTTAGAAATAATTGGACTACCTGAAAGACATGATTATAAAAGAAAGAACTTCAACTCTGTTCTTCAAGAAATTTTCCAGAACTGTCCTGATATCCTCAAACCAGAGGGCAGAATTTTGATCAAATAATCTATCAATAACCTCTTAAAAGGGATCAAAAATGAAAATGCCAAGAAATATTGTAGTCAAATTTGGGAATTTTTAGATCAAGTAGAAAATCCTGCAAGCAACCAGAAAGAAAAAATTCAAATACTTAGCAACCACAGTCAGGATTACACAAGTACTGGTTGCATCAATGTAACATAATATAATATTCCAGAGAAAAGGGAGCTTGAATTGTAACCAAGAAGCAATTGCCCAGCAAAAATTAACGTACTCTTTCAGGGGGAAAATGGATATTTAATGGAATAGGTGACTTTCAAATATTCCTGATGAAAAGATCACAGCTGAACAGAAAATTTGATCTTCTAAAAGGAGACTCAAGGGATATTTGAAAGATAAACAGGGGAAAAGAAAAATGACAGTCATTCAATAACATTAAACTGGTTGCATCCCCCCTGGAAGAAAATTTCTAAATTTTGAGAAGCATGACTCTATTAGAGTGAGCATATTTAGACTGAAGGTATGGACATGAGTTGATTTTGATGGAATGATGTAAAAAATTATTATAAATGGTGGAATTATAATAAGACTTGTGGAAGGAGGGAGGTAGGAGGGGGTATAATTTCATCAAATGCAGAGGCACAAAAACCCTCTTGTAGAAGAGGGAAAGAAGGGAAAGGGTGACAACTCCTTGAATCTTACCCTCATTAGATTTGGCTTAAAGAGGGAATAACACATATAATCAGTTGACATTAGAAATTTATCTTATCCTTCAAGTATTAGGAGGGAAAGAGGCAGAGGGAAGGAGGGACTACTAGAAAGGAGGGAAGGAAGAAGAGGAAAAGGAAAAGAGGGAAGAAAGGGAAGGCGATTGGTAGAAAAGGGGCTGACAGATATTCAGAACCAAAATACTGGTCGGGAGGGATAGGGTGAAGGGAGACAGTAAAGTACAAATGGAAGCGAGATAACATGGAGGATAATGAAGAGTTAGTAACGATAGTTGTGAATGTGAATGGGATGAACTCTCCCAAAAACCAGAAGGGGATAGCAGAGAGAGAGAGAGAGAGAGAGAGAGAGAGAGATGAAAAACAAGAATCCTACAATATGCTACAACAAGAAACACATTTGAAGCATATAGATACACATAGAATAAAGGTAAAATGTTAGAACAGAATATAATATGCTTCAGCAGAAGTGAAAAAAGCTCAGGTAGTAATCCATATCTCAGAAAAAGCAATTCCAAAAATAAATCTCATTAAAAGGGATAAGGAAGGAAACTACATTCTCCTAATAGGTTCCATAGACAATGAATTAATTTCAGTTCTAAATGTGTATGCATGAAGGGGTATAAAATGCAAGTCCTATTTCATTTTTTATTTTATTAATTATATTTTGGCGTTTCTTTTGGCAAGGCAATGGGGTTCAGTGATTTGTACAAGCTCATAGAACTAGGTAATTATGAAGTGTCTGAGACCAGATTTGAATTCAGGTCCTCCTGATTCCAAGGCTGATGCTCTATTCCTTGCACCACCTAGTTTCTCCATGATATCCAACTACTTAGAGGAGGAGCTAAATCAGTTACAGGCAGACATAAAGAGCAAAACTATACAGGGGCACAACCTCAATCTCACTCTCTCAGGAACAGATAACTCTAATCATAAAATAAATAAGGAAGAAGTTGAGGAGGTAAATAGAATATTAGAAAAGTTATACATGATAGACGTTGGAAGAAAATTAAATGACGTTAGAGAAGAAAATTCCCTTTTTTCCTGTGGTACTTGGCACCTACACAAAATTGACCATATGTTAGGGCATTAAAGAACTCATAATCCCAGCAGCTAGGTGGTGTAGTGGATAGAGTACCAGTCCTAAAGTCAGGAGGACCTGAGTTCAAATCTAATCTCAGACACTTAATAATTACCTAACTGTGTAATCTTGGGCAAGTCACTTAACCCCATTGCCTTGTAAAACAAACAAACAAAAAAAACAAACAAACAAAAAAGAAGACTCTCATAATCAAATGCAGAAAGGCAGAAATTTACATGCATTCTTTTGAGATCATGATAGAATAAAATCATGTGTGATAAATGGCCATGGGAAGATAGACTTACAATTAATTGGAAACTAAATAACCTAAATTTAAAGAATGAGTGGCTCAAACACCAAATCATAGAAATTAATAATACCTTCAAGACAATAACAATAAAGATAGTCTCCCAAAACTTGTGGGATACAGCAAACTAGATATTAGGAGAAAGTAAAGAGAGATAGAAGAGATCAATGAATTGGGCCTGCAACTAAAAATGCTAAAGAAAGAACAAATTAAAATTCTCCAATTAACTCTCAGACTAGAAATTCTGAAAATCAATGGAGAAATTAATAAATCCATATTAAGAAAAGTATTGAACTAATAAAAATTAATTAACAACTTTTTGAAAAACAATAAAATCAAAGAACCTTTTGATTAATTTGATTTAAAAAAGAAGTATATCAAATATTAAACAGGTGAATTCACCACCAATGAGGAGAAAATTCATGTAATGACTCAGAGTTTTTTGACTAAATGTCTGACAATAAATTTGAAAATCTAAGTGAAATGGATGATTATTCACAAAACGTAAACTGCTCAGGTTACAAAATAGAAAATTAAATACTTAAATAAGCTCACCTCACTAAAAGAAATTGAACAAGGTATCAATAATATCCGTAAGAATAAATTTCCAGGGACAGAGGGATTAAAAAGTGAATTCTACCAAAAAATCAAGGAATAATTAATTCCATTCCTTTATAAGCTATTTGTAATAATAGCAGAAGGAGGAGGTCTGAATGAGATGCTTATATCTACATGAGGAAGAGTCAACAAAGAAAGAAAATTATAGAACAATTTCTCTAATGTACATGGATGCAAAAATGTCAAATAATGTGAAGTGACCTAAACATTCTGGTGAGCAATGTGGAATTCTGTCTAAAAACCATTAAAACTGATTATAACTTTTGACCCAACAATACCCCTAGTCAGAAGAAATTATAAATAAAAATGGGAAAAGTCCCACATGTTCCAAAATATTCATAACTCTTTTTGTAATGGCAAAGAATTGGAAATTGAGAGGATCCCCATCATTTGGAGAATGTCTGTTTCATGTTATGGTATATGAATGCTGTGTCATACTATTGTTCTATTAAAAAAAACATGAATGATAAAATTCTAGAAAAGGATAGAATGAAATACAGGAACTGATGCTGCATGATGGGAACAGAACCAAGGGAATATTGTACACATTAGCAACACCATTTTGAGTTGATCAGTACTGATTGATGCAACTCCTCTCTGCACTTCAGGGACCTAGATCAATCCTGGGAGACCCGTTATGGTCAATGCATTCAGAGGAAGAAAAGAAAAACAAAACAAAACAAAAAACCCTACAGAATCTGAATGAATACTATGTTCACTTTTTTTAAATTTCTCTTTTGTTTTTCTTTAATATCTCAGGGTTTTCTTTGTGTTTTGCAAGGCAATGGGGTTAAGTGACTTGCCCAAGGTCACCCAGCTAGGTAATTATTAAATGTGAAGCTGGATTTCAATTCAGGTTTTCTAGACTCTAGGATCAGTGGCCTATCCACTCTGCCACCCAGCTGCCCCCAGGTTTTCTTCTTTGATTCCCTTAGTCCCAGTTCCTCATATAGAAAAGGAATAATATGTAAACATGTTCAACACATATGTATATGTACAATGTTCAGTAGACTGTTTGCCATTGAGGGGAAGGTGGTGGAAAGGGACAGTGGAAGGAAATTATTTAACTTATAAATATTACATATATATGTACATATATATGGATGAATGTTGATAAACTTTCATAATATTTAATTGGAAGAAATAAAATGAAATATAAATTTTGAGAAAAATTTAAATAAAATATTAACAAAGGGATTACCTTTAGAATTAACCTTTAGAATTGTCTTTTTTTTATTGAGAGCAAGTCCATCATAGTTGATATTATACAATGTTGCTATTTTCGTGTACCTTTTTCTAATTCTGTTCACTTTATTTAGCAACAGTTCATATAAGTCTTTTCAGATTTTTCTGAAATCCTGACCCTCCTGATTTTTTAAAAATTAATTTGTTTTTTTCAATTGTACACAAAAGTCATTTTCAACATTCATTCATTTGCAAGTTTATGCTTTCCACATTTTTGTACCACACTCCTTTCTCTCCCTCCTCCCCATGGTGGTGCATAATCTTAAAAGTTGTTCAGGGGTGTCTAGGTGCTGCAGTGGATAGAGCACTAGCCCTAGAGCCAGGAGTACCTGAGTTCAAATCCAGCCTCAGACACTTAATTACCTAGCTGTGTGGCCTTGGGCAAACCACTTAACCCCATTGCCTTGCAAAAACTAAAAAAAAGTTGTTTAACATATTTTCATATTAAACATGCTTTGAAAAAAGAATTAAAACTATGGGTAGAAAAACATGAAAAAAAACATCTCATTCACATTTATAGTTATGGTTGCTAGTTCTATTTCCCTCCATAGTATCTTCCCCTATTTGTATTTTTGTCTTTCCTTTTGTCTTATCCCTCCTCACCAATATTTTCCTTCTGATGGCAGTCTCTTGGCCAGCCCTTCTTTCTATCACTCCTTTTGTCTTTTCCTCTTTTGTCCGTTTCCTCTTTTACTGTTCTTTTTAAGTTTAACTTTAATTTTGCCCTTACTTTTATTTTGACCCTGCTTTTTATCAGTCCTTTCTTACCTTTCTTTTCCCTTTCCCCCATTTCCCTGCAGGTTAAGATATATTATTAAACCCAATTGAGAAAATAAATTCATTCATCTTTGGGCCAACTCTATTGAGAGTAAGATTTACACAATGTTCACACACTCCTGTCTTTTCCTATACTTTAATAGGTCGTTGTGCATTTTCATGTAATGTTCTTTATCCTCTAATCCCTTGACATCTCCATGTATAATACTTGTTTTCATGTCTTGTTTTAAACCTGTCTTGCACCTCAAGATATATGACTTTTATCTGTCCTGATAGAAATAAAATTTTCAAGGGTTGATTGATCGATTTATATGCATCATTTCCTCAAAATCACTTCATACTCACCATCTCTTTCCAAGTACATTGCACAAACATTACTATCAATTTTACCACACCTTCTTTTCAAGTGCTCTATATAGAAATATAGACCTCATGAAATAAATTAACATGTGAAGCCAGATTAAGTCAAAAGCTAACTTTGATCATATCAGTCAATTTCTAACCATAGATCTAAATATACTCCTTTCAAATGTCCTAAGAAAAATATAGTACTCAAGAATTAACTAACATCCACCTTTTTGCTTTACCTTTTTAATGCATCTACTGAGTCTTGTATTTGAAGATCAAATTTTTTGTTCAATTGAGTCTTTTTGTCAGGAAAGTTTGAAAGTCCTCTATTTAGTTCAACAGCCATCTTTACCCCTGGAAAGCTTTGCTGAATTTTGTAGGGTAGTTGATTCTTGGTTCTAATCCAAGGTCTTCTGCTCTCTGGAATATTATATGCCTGGCCCTTTAATTCTTTAATGTTGCAGCTGGTATGTCCTGTGTAATTCTAACTATGGATCCCTAAGATTTAGATTGCTTCTTTTTGAATCCTTGCAGCGCTTTCTCCTTTAGATGAGAATTCTGAAATTTGACTGCAGTTTTCCTTGGAGTTTTTATTTTTGGTTTCTTTTTCTGGAGGTGACTGATAAAATGTTCTTAAAATTAAAAAGAAATATTTTATGCAATGGAGTTAAGTGACTTGCTCAAGTTCATACAGCTAGGTAATTATTAAGTATCTGTTCTGGATTTGAACTCAAGTGCCCCTAACTCCAGGGCCAGTACTCTAAATACTGCACCATCTAGCTGTACCAAAATGATGAATTTTTTGAAGGATTTTTTTTGTTTTTAAATTATTTTTCAGCTTTTCTAAGAGTTCTTTTGGAAAATGAGACCAGTTCATCAAAACTTTAGAAAACATTTTGTCATTATTTTCTTCTTTATCAATTTTATCAAGATACTGTCAATGATTAACACTTTACTTTTGCTGGTCATTTTATAATTTGAGCACTTTTTCTGTAATATAAGGTGTATAGTCCCAAGAATTTTGTTTTCTGAAACCTGGGATTCTGGTCTCTGACTTCTCACTCTGGCATTTCAAGTATTCCTGGTTTACTCCCATGTTAGATCAGTCCAAAACCACAACAGTTTCTCCAGGCTTAAAACCTAGTTCTCTGAGCTGGAATTGGCAGAGCTGCACCAGCATCTTGACTGTGCTGGGATTTAAAGCATCACACTGGCTTCTCAGCTCTCCTGCCTAAACTGGTCTATGCTCCCCTTTTACCCAAGATATTTTACTCCAAAATATTTCCCTTAAAAGTTCTTTCACTGTTTTTTTCTTGTTGTTGTTGTTTGGGTGGTTTCTAGTTGCTTGAGTATCTGTTAAGAGGCTTCATTAAAGTTGTTTTGGGAAATGCTCTGGGAATTTATTAGTTTGTACCATCATCTACTCATGGTCACAAAAAAAGAAAACTAATTTTACCCAAATACTTCTCTAACTACTGATTAAATCATTATTGTGGTACCTTCGAAAATTAAAATTTTATGATCAAATAAATGATTTTCTTCTGAAGTATTCATATTTGCTGTTTGAAAGGTTTTCCTATTCTGACCAACTAGATAAATACAAAATGATGTTAATCTTCACAGTGTTTAGAATTCCTGGTAAAAAAAATGGTTTGGCATAAAAAATATGTGTTTGCCTAACATCATAGAGCATCCATCACAGTGCATTGCCCAGAGCTGGATGCTTAAGAAAGGCTGTTCAATGAATAAATGAATGTATTTGTCCATGAACAACAATATTCCAGATTTCAAAATGAATAAATACAAAGGAAATTGCCTTAAGTTTTATTGTATAAATAGTACATTCTGGCAGGGTTATCAAAAACCTGAAGTGAATGATGCACATTATATTTATATATATATATATATATATATATGTATATATATATATATATATATACATATATATATATATATATATATATAACTCATATATGACACCCTGAATTTATAAAATTATAATCTGGGTTTGCATAGATAAAATTCAACCTCTACCCCTCCCAAGAATTATCCCAGACACAGCAGAAAATACACAGACACATGAGTACATTTGTGTGTGTGTTTGTATGTATGTGTGTGCATGTATGCATGTATAGATATAGATAAAGATATATAATTATGGAAATTCCAAATAATGGTCAGGTCAGGTTCTCTGCATTTCAACCCATACTGAAATCTAGATGTGGTCCAATTCACATGCTGCTTTTGCAGAAACTGAAACTTAACTCTTTGTCCATTTGGGTTTCCTTATCTTAAGGGTTGTGTCAGATTCATAGACCTCCCCCGGTCTTGGTATGCGGCTTCTTTAAGAAACTAATTCCAAAAGTAGACAATCTTATATCTCTATAGCAGTTAGTCTCAATTTATGTTTATGCAGTGGTGCAACTTTTCCCTTTATACACCTGCTCTATTGCTTCTGAATTAGTCATATGTATATGTAATATACATATGTATATATAATATATATATGTATACATATGTGTGTGTGTGTGTGTGTGTGTGTGTTTATCACACATAGCTTTTGTTCCACTAGCTCTAGTTCATAATGTGACATCAAAATAGTTTCCTTGATTTAACTGTAAAAATTATATTTCTAATAATGGCAAAGTTACTTTCTGAATTTACTAATACTAAATTTAATTTATCATGTAACCAAAATAAGGCTTTTTAAACTATCCACAATATTTTTCCCTTAGATTTTCATTGTAATTTCATCATGCAACTGTCAAAAAAAAATCCTTTATTCTTAATTAAATGACCACAATGCCAAAAGATTTTGAAATTAATGTAGTCCAGCATACTGTTTTATAATATACCATAATACTTAAATGTGTTTGCTATTTCATTTACTCAAAATAATAGAATCAATTTTTCCATTTCTCCAAAGTTACTGGTTTGTGACTACTTCAATTTTAAAAGTTGAAAGGAGTTTGAAACTATCTGAGATATCCCTAAAACAGTACCCTATCTTGTAGGAACTTATATTTTATTATATGATTTTATTCATATATATAGTAACTCATTAGTCATCATTAGTTACCAATAAGCCCTAATTTTATTTTTATTTTATTTTTCAGGGGGATTTTTGCAAAGCAATGGAGTTAAGTGACTTGCCCAGGGCCGCAAAACTAGATAATTATTCACTGTCTGAGGCCAGATTTGAACCCAGGTACTCCTGATTCCAGGGCCAGTGCTCTATCCACTGCACCACCTAGCGGCCCGAAGACCTGATTTTTAGAACACAGCTTATTTCATTATTTTATGATAGTATTTTCTGCATGGGTCAATTTCATTTTTTCTTCCCAAATTCTTTACACATTCCCATTTTATCTAATGTTGGAATCAGGAACTTAGGAAGAAAAAATCATAAAAACCCTTAATATTAACATCAGGGAAAATATCTGAGAAAATATCAAAGAAGGATTAATATTTGCTGAATCTGTATTCTACAATATGTACAAGTGGGTCATCCCATAGGAGACTGAGATTTCACACATCTGTTAGTTAATCTGACAGCCAAATGCAACTGATCTAGCACTTCACCATTTTCCAGATTTGTGACCTATCTTAATGCAACTCCACTTCAGTACACCAAGGTGTTAAATAGATTAAAATGAGATAAAATATATTATCCCTGGCTATAATAAAAGTATAGAATTATTACTCATGTCATTTCTCCATGACAGCTAAGGCCCATTAGAACTGCTTGCACTTGAGATGTTTGAATAATATCTCATTTAAAAATAAATTATTTTAATTAATGTCTATTTTTCTCATATCACAAACCATTTCATTACAGCATCCTCACCACAAAATCATTCCCATCATATAGCAAAAATGTTTATGAAAAACAAACTGTCATAGAATGAGTAACTGTAAGTATAAATGATATTCAGCTACTCTCATCTCCTATCTCTATTTCAGGAGTATTCTTCATCTTTTGGAATATAAACAACTATCACCTATAATATCACCTCTACAGATTCTCTTATCTGCTTCCATCTTAAATAGTATTGCCTTGATTTTAACCTAACAAATCTGCTGGTATCCCAGGTCAGCTTCTCTTATCAGTTCATATATGTATTCCATTTCTCATGCTACAACAAAGGACTCTATCTTTTTCATAGGGTAATTTGTTCATGGCTTTCCTTCAATTAACTTGGGAATGTCTTTCTAATTGGATTGACTGGTTAAAGCCATTTTTAGACAAAATGTTTGAAGTTTTAAAGAGCAAAAGTTTAATGGAGATTACACTATTCAATTAATAAATAATTTTTTCATATAGATTTGAAATTGTAAAACTCACAGAAGAATGAATTAAAGAGTCAAAATGGACAAGACCATGTTGGATGCTATATTAAAAATTATTTTAATTTCTCATAAAATTTAATTACATTTTGTTATTCTAATAAATGAATGCTTTAAAAATGAGATGTTTCCCTGAAATAAAATTCATTGATTAAAAACTAGTAAATATTAAATAATAAAATACTAGACACTGAAGTCAGAAAAACATGAATAAAGCACAAAAAAGGAATTTGAATCCTGCATAGTATACTTTACTAGCTGAGTGACCCTAAGTAGCTCACAAATTGAATCCCTCAACTGTTATGTTTCTTCATGCACAGATAATGCCATACTCCTTGCTCATTAGAAATATGTAGTTTAAAGATAACTTAACCTTATCCCCCCTTCCCCCTCCTATAGCAAGGTGTCAGAGTGGATAGAGCACTGGCACTGGAGTCAGCCTAGAGTTTGAATTCAGCCTCAGACACTTGACACTTACTAGCTGTGTGATATTGGGCAAGTCAACTAACCCTGATTGCCTTGTATCCAGGATCATCTCCTGTGTTTCTGATTTATATTTTACCACTGGACCCAGAGGGAGGAGAAAGTGAAGCTAGTAGGCTTAGCATAGCCTGCCTCACTCAAATCCAATTCATGTGTTTTTCCTGGTATCACCTCCGTGATATTGTGATCTTCAAAAATGAAGGGAAAAGATTATCTATTCACAATGAAACAGTTGTCTTTTTCCTCATTCAATATCTAAAATAACTCAAAGCCATTAGTTGACCAAAGCAACATCATTAGTTGCAATAATAGTATAGCAAATCCTGAGGAATTTCCAGGACATTTTCCAACGAAAATGAACCATCAAAAGCTTTTTTTTTTATGAGTAGAGGAGGATGAGATAGTATGAGATAGCAAGTTCTTATAATGAAATCCCAATAAAATCTGGGCAAGGAAAACTACTTCATTCTGACTGATTTACTCATTACCCCATGAATTGCAAAGGAAAGTGGTAAGGACATCAGAGGCTACTTTGAAAGATGGTCTAGCTCAAGTTGTTTTGGTTTTCTTGTCAACGTTATTGAGGAAAGATCCCTAAATGGGAACTTAAGACTAGTAAAGCTCAACCTAAGTCAGAAAAATAGGAATGGAAGGACATTACTGGAATTCTCTCATTACTAAGATTATTAAAAAGTAGTGACAGGAAACATCAAATTTGACATTAGTAATTTTTTTGTCAGAACTAATGATTATGAGAGACAAAGGATGCATAGTTGTGATGATCAAGAAACTGGATTAGAGGGTCAGCTAGGTGGTGCAGTGGAGAAAGCAATGGCCCTGGAGTCAGGAGTACCTGAGTTCAAATGTGACCTCAGACACTTAATAATTACCTAGCTGTGTGGCTTTGGGCAAGACACTTAACCCCATTTGCCTTGGAAAAAACCTCAAGAAGAACAGTATTAGAATTATTCATTTATTTTAATAATCTAATTTCTTTTCCTGGAAAATTCCTTCAGAAAATAATAATAGAGTTCTTGATATATAATATTTAAAGGCTTATATTAAAATAGTAATTTTAATCTTGCTTTTTAAATGATTTATTCAGATTTTTCAATTCTAGTAGAATTATAATAATTTTTATTTCTGTGAAATCAAAATCAAAAGACCAAATATATGCAAAATTTTCCTAACATATATATGGTCTAAAATTTTCCAGATGAAACTAATGATGTAAGCATGAAGAATACAGAAATACTTTCAAAACATTCTTTATTAAAAAAAACTATGCAATGTTATGTTATCATCTTAACTGATCCATTTTAAATTTCATGTATAGATTATAAATGTTGAAACTAAAAATTATTCAGAAAAGGTCTAGAGTGGAGAGATACAATCATTTGAATTGGAAATAATTCTTTTGAGATTTTAGCAATCAGATAAAAAATCCTGCAATTGCAAAAAAAAAAAAAACAAGACAGGATGAAATCATTGAATCAACCTTCAAATATAATTAAAATTAAAAGGATATCAGCTTAGCATTTGAAAGTATTGTTCTATCTCAAGGGTGAAGATAGATCACTTATCATTGTAGTGCTATTACTATGCTCTCCATATACCAAATTCTTTTCTTTTTTATTTCTTCTTTTACACTTAGAATATTCACTTATGTTTAAATCTCAAGTATATTTTATTTATGGTTGTAAAAATATAAATGACTTAAGGGCAATTTGAAAGGAGTTAAGACAGCTGAAGAATTCAGAAAACATCAGACAGATTGCGTTTTGCTGGAGACTTCTTCATATCCAAGAGGACAAAGTCAGAGTATAAAATAAGAGATAAAAATGAAGAACAGAAAATATCGTCAAGAATAAGGAATTGGAAAAGATTCACAAAATAAGAAATACGGATGTGTGATTTGAAAGCCATATATTTTAAGTACTGCACATGTCTGATTTGAAAGACTGGCATCTATGAAGAGAACTAAGTATCACATTGATTAAGGCCATTCTCTACCAAACATTTAAGGAACAATTAATTTCTATTCTACATAAACTCATAATAAAACAGGAGAAGAAATTGCCAATCACCAGTGCAAAAATTTTGATAAAATTTTGACAAAGAGATTAGAGCAAATTATTACTAGGATAATATATCATGTTCTGTTAGGATTGATACAAGGTAGTCAGGCTGGTTCGATATTAGGAAAACACTCAACATAATTGAACATATTAATAGCAAAACTAATATAAGTCATATGATTATCTCAATAAACACTGAAAAATACTTTAATAAAATGCGACATACATTCCTACACTAGAAAGTTTAGGAATAAATCAAGTTTTCCTTAAAATAATAAGTAGTATCTATCTAAAGAAATCAACAAAGAATATATGTAATGGGGATAAACTGGTAGCATTTCTTTCTTTCTTTCTTTCTTTCTTTCTTTCTTTCTTTCTTTCTTTCTTTCTTTCTTTCTTTCTTTCTTTCTTTCTTTCTTTCTTTCTTTCTTTCTTTCTTTCTTTCTTTCTTTCTTTCTTTCTTCCTTCCTTCCTTCCTTCCTTCCTTCCTTCCTTCCTTCCTTTCTATCTTTTTGTTTTTTTGCAAAGCAATGGGGTTAAGTGACTCCCAAGGTCACACAGCTAACTATTTATTAAGTGACTGAGACCAGATTTCATCTCAGGTCTTCCTGAATCCTGGGCCAGTGTTCTATTCACCACACCACCTAGCTTCACCAACTAGGAGCATTTCTAATAAAATTGGGGTGACACAAGGATGCCCATTATCATCTTTGCTAGATGATAAACTATTTGAAATGTTCGCTTTAACAATAAGAGACGAAAAAAGAAAGTGAAGGAATCAGAATTCACAATGAGGAAGAAAGCAAAACTTTCAATCTTTGCAGATGATAAAATGGCATACTTAAAGAATCGAGAAAATAATCTTAAAAATTATGTGAAACAATTAACAAATTTAGCCAAGTATCAGAATATAAAATAAACTGGAATAAATCATTAGTATTTCTATATATGAACAATAAAACCAAAGAGCAAGAGATGGAAAGAGAAATTCCACTTAAAGTAATTGTTAGCAACATTAAATTCTTGGAAATCTACCGGTCATATCAAGCCCAGAAACTGTATGAACACAATTAAATAAAATCAGATTCAAACAATTTGAAAAATGTCCATTACTCATGGTTAGGTCAAGCCAATATAATAAAAATTACAATTTTGCCCAAGTAACTTTATTTATTCAGTGCCATATCAATCAAATTACCAAATAATTACTTTATCAATCTAAATAAATAGTAACAAAATTCATCTGGAGCAACAAAATTCTAAGTAAATTTAGGGAACTGATGAAAAAAATATAAAGCTAGGTAGCTTTGTTTTACCAAATCTAAAAAACTATACTATAGAATGGCTTACATCAAACCTGCCTGGTACTGGTTAAGAAACACAATTCAAAAAAAAACAGTAGCAATGACTCTACTCATTACTGTATGACAAACCCAAAGACATTGGCTTCTGGGAAAAGAATTGACCATTCACATAAACTATTGGGAAAATTGAAAAATAATATGATAAAAATTAGACAAAGACACAAATCTTACACCCTATACCAAAATAAGGTCAAAATTGAGCAGGATTTAGAAATACAGTTTGACACCATTGATAAACTAATAGATTAAAAAATACTCTATCTGTCAGAACAATGAAAGGGGGAGAATTTTATTACGAAGTAAGAAATAGAGTACATTACAAATAACAAAATGTATGAATTTTGGTTATATTAAATGAAAAAGCTTTTACACTAATAAAAGCAATGCTGCTAAAATTAGATGGAAATCAGAAAACCCAGAGACAATATTCCTAGCTAGGGGTTTTGATAAAGGTCTAATTTTTAAAATATATAGAGAATTGCATCAAATTTATAAGGTTACAAGTCATTCCCCAATTGATAAAGTGTCAAAGTTTATGAACAGACAATTTTCAAATAGAGAAATTAAAGCTATATGAAATCATATGAAAAAATGGTCTAAATCATTATTGATTAGAGAAATGAAAATTATAAAACTATGAGGTATCATTTTACACCATTCTGACTGGTTAAGATGACAAAAAGAGGAAATGATCAATGTTGGAGAAGTTGTGGGAGGACTGTGGCATTAATGTTTTGTTAGTAGATATCTGAATTGATCCTATGTGAAGAGCAATATGAACTATGCCTAAAGAACAGTAAAACAGATCATACCCCTTAACTGAGTAATTTCAATACCAGCCCTACATCTAAAAGAAATTACAAAGAAATGGGAAAAGTCCCACATGTTCAAAAATATTTATTGCAGCTATTTTTATAGTGGTAAAGATTTGAGAATTGAGAGGATGACCATCAGTTAGGCAATGGTTGAACAAGTTATAGTATATGAATGTCATGGAATACAATTGTTCTATAATAAACCATAATGGTAGGCTCAAGAGAACCATGGAATGAATTACAGAATCTGATGCTGAGTGAAAGAAACAGAAGCAAGACAACATTACCCACATGATCAAGATTGTGAGTTATTCAACCTTGATAGCTGCATCTCCTCTCATGTATTCAGAAAACTTGGACACCCTCATTAGCCTGGATATGGACAATGCTATCCCCATAAAGAGGAAGAAAAACAAAGCAAAACAAAAAACAAACAAAAATAATTTCTTGTAGTCTCATTGCTAAAATTTTATTTAAGATTTTTGCATTAATATTCATTAGGGAGATTGATCTATAATTTTCTTTCTCTCATTTGGTTCTTCCTGGTTTAGATAACAATACCATGGTGGTGTCATAAAAGGAGTTTGGCTGAAGTCCTTCCTCTTCTATATTTTTTAGGTTTTTGTAAGTCAATGGGATTAAGTGACTTGTCCAAGGTCACACAGCTAGGTAATTATTAAGTGTCTGAAGTTGGATTGTACTCAGATAGTCTCTCCTTTGATTTTCAGAATTTCTAATTTGATATTTAATTGGGGATGTTTAATTTGATCTTTTTGTTCTTCTTTAGTGGAATGCCCAGTTTATTGATTTCCTCTTTCTACATTTTATTTATATAGGCATTTAGAGACATAAAGTTTCACCTCAAAACTACTTTGGCTGACTCCCGACCAAGATGGAAGAAAGAAGACAGGCATAGTGCCAAAGTCTCCTGATCTTTCCTTGTATATGATAGGAAATAAGGCTTTTATCAGAAATATGATCTACAAAACCACGAAAGAAAATTCAGGAAAACATCTACCTCAGCATCTGTCTTCAGATATTGTGGGTGAGTCCAAGTGCAGAAGGTGGACTCTGCAGGAGCGTGGGATTTGGCTAGACTGGGAGTTTGGAACAGACTCAAATTAGCCTGATTAGCTGGAGGGCAAGAGTCCAGGAGCCTGAGAACCTGAGAACTTGACTGGTTAAGTCAGCAGAGGGGCTAGTGCCTGGTCAGCCACAGGTGCTCCAGCCAACTAGTGAGCAGAGGCATTGTTTGTGGAGCTAAGCTTCTGGTGTTTGCCAGCAGTACTGGAGGAAGAGTTCTCGTGAAGGAGAGCTGCAGAATTCAATACCCCAGCTCCGCTGGTCTGGAGGAAATCAGAGTCCAGACCCTCATTTCAGCTAAAGCCTCTTCCTAGAACAAACACAATTACAGTCCACCTTCCACCCCAGCCAAAGACTGAGAAGCAGAACCAGCTCAAAAGGGAATACGTAGCATGTTTGCCTCATCCCAGGGTATGGCCCACCATTGAACAAAGGGAGAGGCCTCAATTAAAATCAAAGACACTCCAGAGAAAGCAACCAGCACACCCTGCTGGCTCAGTGAGCAAAATTTCTAGCACCCCTACTGGCCAGCTGCCTGTATTACACTCAGTGATTAAAGCCTCTAGGGATCTCATCACCAAATCTCTGTGAACTAGGTCCTCTTCAACACAAGGTCTTAGGATAATGAAGAAAGGCCAGTGAAAGGAGGGTCCATAGGAAAATTCTTGGAATGAAAAGACACTAAATCAGAGAGACCTAGAACCTCAGAAGAGAATATAACCTGCTCTCCAGGACAGAAATGAAGAAGGAGTTTAAAAATCAATTGGAAAATTTGGAAGAGAAAATGAACACCTTTCAGTAAGAAAACAATTTTCTCAAAACCTCAATTGGTCAAATGGAAAACTCTTACAAAAATAGAACTAACAAATTGGAAAAGGAGTTGCAAAAGGTAAATGAAGAAATTTGTGCTCTTAAAAAAAAAAAGAATGGAATCAGCAGAAATTAATGACTTCACGAGACAGCAAAAGTCTGTTAAACAAAACCAAAAAATGAAAAAAAATAGAAGAAAAGGTAAAATACCTCATCAAGGAAACCACTGACCACAAGAAGTAAT
Organism: Macrotis lagotis; assembly: GCF_037893015.1. Taxonomy (NCBI): domain Eukaryota; kingdom Metazoa; phylum Chordata; class Mammalia; order Peramelemorphia; family Peramelidae; genus Macrotis; species Macrotis lagotis. The sequence goes on along the minus strand of NC_133666.1, from coordinate 199,315,109 downwards.
TGAGGACAGACAACCTGAGAATCACAGGCCTTTCTGAAAACACTGAAGAGAAAAAAAGTCTGGACTTACTCTTACAGGATTTAGTGTTGGAAAGTTGCCCTGATATCATGGAACCAGGGGGCAAAATAATTATTGAAAAGATACATCAATACCCTCCAGAAAGATATCCTAAAATTGAAAACACCAAGGAATTTTGTGGCCAAATTCCAGAACTATAGGATAAAAGAGAAAAATCCTGCAAGCAGCCAGAAAGAAACCAATTTAAATACCAAGGAGCCAAAGTAAGTATTACTCAGGACCTGGCTGCATCAATATTAAGAGATCAAAGGCCCTGGAATGAGCTATTCTGAAGAGGAAGTGAGCTTGGAATGTAGTCAAGAATCTACTATCAGGAAAAACTGAAACTTCTCTTCCAGGGGAAAATATGTTTATTTAAGGAAATGGGAGACTTTGAACAATATCTAATGAAAAACCAGAGCTAAAAATAAAATGTGGACATCAAATAGGAGGCTCAAGAGACACATGACAAGATTTAAAAAAGGGAGGGGGTGGTAACGAGAAAAAAACATTCTGCTATCCAATAAGATGAGACTGGCTACAACCCAGCATGGGAAAAAGATTCACATAACTCTTGAGATTTATAACTCTATCAGAGAGAATGTGCTTAGCCAGAAGTGATGGACAGTCTTGAATTATCCATGAGACTGCTATGCAATGGGAAGAACCTGGTAGTATCCCTCTTTGGGAGAAAGACTCTGATAGCTCTCAAATCTATTAGAGAGAACATACTTAGTCAGAAGTGATGGATACTCATCATTTTCTTTGAATCAGATAGAATAGATAGGATAAAATTTGAAGCACTACCTGCTTAAAAAGGGAGTCAGGAATGAGATGGGAGGATGGAGGTGATGGAATGGGGTAAATTTTATTACTATAAAGAGGTACAAAAGATCTATTGTAATAGAGATGAAGAAGGGAGAAGATAAGAAACACCTAAATCTTCCTCTCATCAGACATGGCTTAAAGTTATCTTGCACAAACACTCAGCTAACTTAAAAAAAAAAAATTTACCTTTCAAGTATTAAAAGGGGAAAGGAGCAGGGGGAGATGGAGACAGGGAGGGGGAGGAAAAAAAGGAATTATCAGAAGGAAAGGAAGGAAAAAGGGGAAAGGGAAAGGGGAAAGAAAAGGCAGGGGGTGGATATAGGAGGGCAAACACACTGAAGGTGGCAGTATTCAGAAACAAAATACTGGGGAATATGGATAATGTCAAAAAGGGGGAAATACAATTAGAGGGAAGATAGCAAGGAGGGCAATCAATAGTATTTATAACTTTAAATGTAAATTGGATGAACTCTCCCTTTATGCATAAGAAAATAGCAGATTGGATTAAAAAACCACAATCCTACAATATGCTTCTTATAAGAAACTCATTTGAAGCAGAGAGCCACATATAGAGTAAAGGTAAAAGGTTCAAGCAAAATATATTTTGCTTCAGGTGAAGAGAAAAAAGCAGGGGTAGCAATCCTTATCTCAGACAAAGCAGCTGTAAAAATAGATAGCATTAGAAGAGATAAGGAAGGAAACTATATCCTCCTAAAAGGTATTATAGACAATAAAGTAATTTCAAAGCTGACTATGTATACACCTAATGGGATAGCATTCAAATTGTTAGAGGAGAAGCTTAAAGAACTACAGGAAAACCTAGACAACAAAACTCTACTAGTGATACACCTCAACCCACCACTCTCAGAATTAGATAATTCTAATCATAAAAAGAAAAAGAAAGAAGTTAAGCAGGTAAATATAATGCTAGAAAAACCTAGATATGATGGACATATGGAGGAAACCAGAGAACTAATTGTGGAGTTTGAACAAAGACCAAAGACTATTACATTCAGTTTAGAAAAAAAAATCTTATTATATAATCTCTTATACCTCATTTTTCTTCCTTATGAATATGATTTCTCTCTCATCACATTCAATTTTGATCAATGTAAACTATGGAAGTAATGTATAGACGGGCAAATTGCCTTCTATGGGGCATGGGAGGAGGGATGCAAGTTTAGGGGAAATTTTAAAAAAATCAAAGTAAATAAATTACTTTGGCTCCATGCCTTTCCTGGGCATAATTATTGATGATTTTTATTTGCTGTTTGAACCATCGATTATTTAAGATAAGTCATTTAATTTCCAATTTCCAATTAATTCTTGATTTATCATTCCCTGATCCTTTAGTACATGGAATTTTTTATTGTATCATGACCTGAGAAGTGTGCATTTATTATTTCTGCCTTTGATTATAAGGTTTTTTTTTGCCCTAGTACATGTGCAATTTCTGTGAAGGTGCCATGTGTCGCTGAGAAAACTATATGTTGTTTTTCCTATCTCCATTAAATTTTCTCCAGAGATCTATCATATCTAAGTTTTCTAAGATTTATTTCACCTTCTTAACTTATTTCTGGTTTATTTTGTTGTGAGATTTAAATAGTTTTGAGAAATTGAAATTAAGGTCTCCCATTATTAAAATTGTGCTCTCTGTGCCTCCTTGTAATTCACTCAGTCATTCCTCTAGGAATATGGATGCTGTCCCACTAGGTGCATTCAAATTTAGCAATGATATACCTTCATTACCAATGGTGCCTTTTAAGGAGATGTAGTTTCCTCCCTTATCACTTTTAATATGATTAACTTTTGCTTTTACTTTGCCTATTTTGCTCCAACCTTTTACCTTACTGTGTGTGTAGCTCTGCGATTTAAATGTTTTTCTTATAAACAACATATTCCCGGATTCTGGTTTTTAATACATTCTGCTATGTGCTTCTATTTTATGGGAAAGTTCATCGCAATCATATTTACAGTTAAGATTACTAATTCTGCTATTTCCCCCTCTATGCTGTCTTTCTCAACTTATATTTATATTTTTCCTTTTCTTTTATTCCTCCTCACTAAAATTTTACTACCTTTCCCCTTTGACTTTTCTGTTAAAAATTTAACTTTCAGTTTATTTTCAATCATTCTTTTTCTTCCCTTTTATCAGTCCCTTCTTCCCTTATCTTTCCTTTTCCCAGTCCCCCCTTCCCTCTAGGTTAAGTAAGATTTTTAAATCCAAGTGGGAATGTAACTTATTCCCTCACTGGGCTAAATCTTTTGAATAGAATTTACTTAGCTTTCACATTCTCCCTTCTTTCCCTCTAAAATTAAATTTTTTTTGCATCTTCTCCTGGTGTTATTAATCACTCTAATATTATTCATCTGGTATCATCAATCATAGTTTGATTATTTGATTGACTCATAAGTTCCTTTTTTATCAAGCTATCATCACAAATTGTTTACTTAATTGTTTGACAAGAAGAATTTACTCAAATTGCATCAAATTATAATAATTTTTACCTGACCCCCTTTTCAAGTATGTTTCAAGTACACACAATCCTCCTCAGGAGGCAAAGTATAATCCAAAGCCATATCATTTCTTGAACTATTTGTGCCCCTCTTGCACAGTCCAATTTCCTTTCCCAATTTACCTTCCCCCCTCCTCATGCAGGTTACATAACATCTTGGTAAGTGAAACACTGGATTTTGATCTAATTAACTGTAAGAATCTTGAAGAACTTTGAGTATTGGGAGGCTCTGGAGGTTTCAGTGAGAACTTTAAAAAATGATTATAATTAACAGAGACACTGTCTCAGGTCCTTGGAATTTATTATGCCTTAAGCAAGGTGCTTAGCAACTTTTGATTAAAGTGAGTCAAAGTATGAGACACATCCCAGCATTTTTTTTCAGGGCTATTTTGTCTCAAACATAGTGATGTGATCTTGGACATCTTCATTTGACAGACAAGATCCAATTATACCCATATCCTTCAGGTCATTTTCTTCAGTTATATTTTACCCTCTAATTTTCCTTAGAGAAGTATAGTTCTAAAGAATTAGAATTGTTAAATCTTCCCTTTTAGGGACTAACATGTTTAATACAATTTTGTTTATTTCAGTCCCATTTTTCATTTACCTTTTTTATGTGACACTTCAGTCGTATATTTGTCAAATGAATTTTCTTTTTAGTCCTTGTCTCTGTGTCAGGAAATTCTGGAAGTCCTGTATTGCAGTGAACATCCATATTTTTCCCTGACAGTATATGCTAATTTTGCAGGGTGTACACTCCGGATTGTAATCCCAGGGTTTTAGCTATCCAGAATGTGTCATTCCAGTTCTCCTGATCCTTCAGTGCTGAGGCTGATAGGACCTGTGTAAGTCTGATTGTATTCTCTATGTATCTGAATTATTTTCTTTTTACTACTTGCAATATTCTCTCTTTTATATGAGGGTTTTGAAATTTGACTATTTCAGCCCTTGGAGTTTTTATCCTGTGGTCGCTTTCTAGAGGGGTTCTGTGGATTCTTTCAATTGTTATAGTGTTATCTTGTTCAAGTAGAGTGGGGCAGTTTTCCCATTTAATTTCCTGTATGATGTTTTTAAGTTCTTTTTGTTGGTCCTGGCTTTCTAGTAATCCAATGATTCATAAATTGTCTCTCCTGGTTCTCTTTTCCAGGTCATTAATTTTCCCTAGAAGGTAATTTATATTTTCTTCAATTTTTTCAGCCTTTTAATTTTTATTGGTGGTATCTTGTAGTCTTGTATTCATTAGTTTCTAACTGTTCAATTCTAATTTTTAGGATTTTATTTTCTCTAATTATTTACTGTGCTTCCTTTTCCAGTTGATTATTTTTACTTTTAATGGAGTTGATTCTTTGGTCTACTTGTCACAATTTTGCTGCATGACTTTCATTTCTTTTTTTCCATTTTTCTTTTTCCTCTCTTCTTTGGCATTTAAATTCTTTTTTTTTAAAGTTCTTTTTGATGTGCTTTTGTATTTGAGTCCAATTTATATAATGTTTTGATACTTCTCCTGTGAGTGATTTTTCATAGCTTTCTTCATCAGACATGGCATTGCTGTCATCTTTATCTGTGAAGTATTTTTCTACAGTGAGCATTCTTTTAGATTTTCTGTTCATTTTTGTTGTAGTTTTGCTCCTGGGTTATATGGAGTATAGATCCAAGTTTTTATTTTTCTGGGGCTGGGGTCTGATCCTTGATTTATTGTTGGCCAAGATATTCCCTATGCAGTCCATGTCTTGCCTTCAAAGATGTTTTTATACTCCTTTATGTCTAGGTTCTGACTTAACAGTGGTTTGTTCCCAACCCAGTCCTGTCTTTTAACATGGTGTTTTCAGGGTTGATATTTTGTTTAGACTTGGGGTCCTCCCTTCTGGTTTACTATCTAGCTGTTGATACTTCTCCTATTCTTAAACTGTCAGGACCTGGATTGCGCCGTGGCTAAATGCCTCCTGCTTGTTTTCCACACTCTCTTGCCTCCTGGACATTATTTCCCCATTTCTCTCAGAGACAGACATTTATTGAATATCCTCCATGATGTCTATTGTTGAAAACTTCTTTGAATCTTCTCTTTTTCTTGGTGGCATCTGTAGTGTGAATGTCAGAGAGGAGGCTTCATTTATTTTTGGTAGGGGAAAGCTCCAGGACTTTGTTAGATTCATGCTGCCATCTTGGCTCCACCCAGGAAGTCCCTTCATTTTTATTTCTTTTTCTTAATGCTATTTCTTCATATCAAAATGATTCATCTGGAAACATATTTAACATAAATGTGTATGTACCATATTAACCTTACAGTTTGATGCTGAGGGGAGGAGAGTAGGAAGGGATGGTGGAAGGAAAATATGAAACTTAAAAATATGCATATGTTGAAAATCTTTCATAACATATATCTAGAAAAATAAAACATCATTAAAAAGAATAAGGGGAAAAAAGAAAATACCACACTCCTGACACAGGTAACAGTAATAAGTTGAAGAAGATTGATTAGAATCCAGTTCTAGGATGGCTGAGATGTAGAATAATTTGAATATTAGCATTAAAAATATAGAAAGTGAGGAGAAGAATAAAAGAAAGATTTGAGAATGATGATAACCAATTTTACTGAAAAGAAATGGAGTGAGTCACTATCATGAATGAATTGGATGTGATGATAAAATTATTGCCTAATAGAAAGCAAATGCAATGGTGGTCATGAATGAGGATGATCTATGAACCTTCTTGGGTATATTGGGGGACACAAGTGTTAGATAATGGAAAAAAGAGACAAAAGTTAATAACCCTTTAATGTAGAGTGTTAGAATGGGCACTTTATAAAACTGCTCTTTTCATACATAAAATGTCATGCCTATGCATAGTAGTGAAATTTTGGATCTATAATTTGCATAATATAGGGTTAAAAATTTATCTGAAGTTTGGCAAAGGTAATGGATCAACACCTGAGCCCTTTATTCTCCCTAGTGACTGATTTGAGAAAATCTGAAGAAATAGAATTTTAAAAGACTAAGATGTAAACTTTCTAGGGTTTGAACTGAGAGCTAATTACTTAAATATTTTTAAAATGCTAATTTATGTATTTGCTTGAATTATCCTCAGTTTATCTCAATAACAGCATTAAATCATGACTCTAAATGAATTCTAGAGTGAGGGAAATCATAAAAAGATAAAATGGAGCAATTTTTTAGCTTACAAAATCTTGGGTCTGTTTTACTTGGGTGGAGAGGGAGCACAATGCAACAGAGGCCTGGTGAAGGGAAGCAAATGGAGAGTTCTTAACTACAGGACAGATCAGACACTGAGGTTCCTGGGTCCAAACTCAGCAGACCAGTTGTACAACTGTGTAGGCGTAAGGGTGCAAGACCCAGCAGAGGAGACATCAATACGCACCAGATAACAAGAAAAGTGGGAGTGAAAGGGTTGGGCAAACACAACATAAGGAAAAAATGATTAACACCTGAGGTATCAATGTGGATAGTCAGGGACCAGACCTCTGACCACTGGTGCATGAAGTTTTGGAGAGTGTCTGCTAATTCCCATAATCAGAGCCCTGAACACCAAAAGCTACTATAGTGAAAAGGAAGATAAAAATTCCTTATCAGAAGGAAAGCAATGTCACAATACTTATATGCGAAAACACAAAGTGGAATATGGCCTGGTCTGAAGGCCAAAAAGTTCTTTTGGAAGAGGTCAGTAGGGATAGATAGGTGGTACAGTGGTTACCATGCCAACACTGGAGGTAGGTGGACTGGAGTTCAAATCTGGCCTCAGATACCTAATAATTACCTAGCTTTGTGACCTTGGACAACTCACCTAACCCCATTGCCTTGTCATTAAAAAAAAAGCCAATTGAAGGAAACAATGCCTTAACAATAAGAACTGGTAAAGTGTAACCTAAAACATGACAAATCATTTTTAGAAAATAAAAAAGAAAAGAAAAGAAAAGAAAAAGGAAAAAAAATTAAAATACCTAATAGGAAAAGCATAACAAAGCAAATAAATCCCCCTCCCCCCCAAAAAAAGAAACAGTAACAAAACTGGAGTATAGAACCAGGAAAAGAATTGGATAACCTAAAACAATGATTTTAAAAAAAATCCAGCCTATACAACATCTTTAAAGAAATTATCAAGGAAAACTACCTTCATAAGCTAGAATCAGATGGCAAAACAGCCTTTGAAAAAGGTTCTGATCTCCTCCTGAAAGAGTTCTTAAAGTTCAAGAATTATCTGGTTAAAAGAAAATACAACAGACATTCAATAAGAAACAATTGAAATACCAAAGAGCCAAAGACAAGATTGCATAGGACTTAAAAGTTTTAACATTAAAGGATTGGAGGACCTAGAATAAGCATTTTTGGAGGGCAAAGAAACTTGGATTACAACCACAATAAAGCAAAACTGAATGTATTTTTTCAGGGAAAATGATGGCTATTCAACTAAATAGAGGACTTTAAATCTTTTCTGATGAAAAGACCAGAGTTGAACAAAAAAATTTATATTCTAATACAAAATTGAAAAGATGCACAAGAAAGGAAAAATAAAATGTTTATATTCCTTCATGGGAAAATGTACTTTTAACTCTTGAAAACTGTATTAATATTGGAAAGAGAATACTTAAGAGTGTGTGAACATAAATTGATTTTGATATAATAAAATGAAAAGAATTAACACATACAAAAGGGAAGAGGCAAAATAGGGTAAATTAAATCACATGGAAAGGAGAAAATGGTCTATTTACAATAGAGGGAAAGAACAAAGGGAGTGAGCATTATTTGATTCTTATTTACATCAATTTTAGCCAAGAGGGAATAATAAACATCTTCAATTGGTTTAAAATTGTATCTTACCCTATAAGGAATTAGGGAGAAAGGGACAAAGGGGAAGGAGGTTTTGGTGGAATGCATCAAAAAAGGGAGAGAAGAAGTAGGAAGGGGAAAAGGAAAATAAAAGAAGGACGGGAGCCTGATAAAAAGGAAGGCATATTGAAGGAGGCTGTGGTCAGGAATAAAACTATTGAGAAGAAGGATTTAGTGAAAGGAGAAAGAATTATAAAAGGGGGAAAATGCAATGGAAAGAAACACAGTGTCTGTAATCATAATGATAAATGAGAATGGTATGAGCTATCCCACAAAACAGAAGCAGATAGAATACTACAATATTTTGTTTATAAGAAACACATTTGAAAATAAATTCATAAAGCTAGAAAGTTCCCACTGTAATTCCCAAAACAATTTTAAAGGAAAACTCTGTATAGATCTTAATGGAACAGACCATACACACACACACACACACACACACACGCACACACATTAAAAAAATGAGTGAAAGAATTGCTCAATTCAATATATGATGTAGCACTTTCCATAAAGGACTATGTCTTCTGGGTAAAAGGGAAATATAGTTCTGCATATGTAGGAAAATTTGAAAGTCATTGGGAGGTTCTTAACTACAACACAGCTCAGCTCAAAGCTCAGCAAAACAGGGTGGCAGGAGTCAGGCAGTGATGATTCCAATTCTTACTTGGAAGACAAAGTTCAAGCACTGGTAATGCTCATGCAACAAACCACTGCATAGACAACAACTTGACAAGTAAAAAGCCAGGAACAAGATCTTGTCTCCAGCACAAAACATTTGGGAATATACTTCCTTTATCCCAGGAGCAAACTTCAACTATCTTAATGAGCAAAAAAAAAAAAAAAAAGACAAAAATGTAGTAACCATGAAAAGCTACTTATCTTGATAGGATGAGAAAATTCCATATAACAACAGTAAAGCAGTGACAAAATGACTACATGTGAAGATTCAAGGGAGTTAATGAACTGATCTAAGACCCAAAAAGACATCTTGGAAGAGTGCAAAAAGAGCTTTATAAACCAAAGGAAATTGGAAGAAGAAAAATGGAGAAAATAATTGAAAGTCATGAAAGAGAATTATGAAAAACTGATTGAAGGGGACTTCCAGCCAAGATGGCGGAGAGAAGACAGGCACAGGGCTCATCTCCTGATCTCTCCTCATCTTCCCTCATATATAATATGAAACAAAACTCTTAACAGAGATCCAAACATACAAAACCCAGAAAGAAAAACTAGGAGAAGAAGATCTACCTCAAGGTTTATCTTCTGGTATCATGGGTGAGCCAAGCACAGAGGGTGGACTATGCCCAGAGCACAGAACAGGGTAAGAGCCTGAGAGCTGCACTAGCCTGATCACTGGGACAGACTAGAACCTGGAAGTCTAAAAGTGGGGTAAGCCTGATTGGTCACAGGGGCAACTAGGTTAACAGAGGCACAAGTTGTGACACTGACATTCTGGACCTTGCCTGCAGAACTGGTGGGTGAGTTCCAGTGCAGGAGAGCTGCAGCCATACCTTCATTTCAGCTGAAACCTCTTCCCAGAACAATTACAGCTCCACCTCTGTCCCAGACTAAGAACAGCAGACCTCCCTCAGCTGTGAACCTGGAGAGCAATTACCTTGCCCTAAGGCAAAAGCCACCATTGGACAAAGATAAAAGTACTCAACAGCTTCAACTACCCCCTCCAGGCTAATGGAGAGTGCCTCAAATTAAGGTCACAGACACCCCAGAGAAAGAAACCAACTCAGACTTACTGGCCAGCCCACTTAAAGTTACTAAACCCAATGAGTAAAGCCTCTAGAGATCTCAATAACAAACCTCTGAAAACCAGTCCTTAGGCAAAAAAGGTCTTAGGAAAATGAAGGAAAGGTCAGAGAAAAGGGGGATCATAGAGAAATTCCCAGAAGGAAAATGCAATAACACAAAGAGACTTAGAATCTCTGAGAAGAACTGTTTCTAGATGTTTCTGAAGGTTATCCTTCATGATTTGATATGGAATAATAATGTTCCATCACATTCATATGCCTAAATTTATTCAGTCATTCTGATAATTAAGATTGGGCATCCCCACAATTTAGAATTCTTTGTCACCATGAAAAGAGCTGCTTTGAATATTTTTTTGTATGTGGACTTTTAATCCTTTCTCATGATCTTTTTGGGATACAGACCAAGGACTGCTATTGCTGCATCAAAGGGTGTGCACAGTTTTATTGCCCTTTAAGCATAATTCCAAATTACTCTCCAGAAAGACTGGATCAGTTTTCCACCAAAAATGCTTTAGTGTTCCAGTTTTCCCACAAATTCTTCTAGATTGGATCATTTTCCTTTTTAATGATAATGGTCAATCTGATAGGTGTGAAATGCTACCTCAGAATAGTTTTACTTGTCATTTCCTTAATAATTATTTATAACAACTTTTCATATGACTACAGATAGCATTAATTTCTTCATCTGAGAATTGCCTTTACATATTATTTGACTATTTATCATTTGGGAAATGAGTTGTTTTCTTAGAAATTTGACTCAGTTCTCTATTTTAGAAATGACTCTTTTGTTAAAAACACTAGTTGTAAAAATTATTTCCCAGTTTACTGCTTTCCTTTTAAAGGAAACCAAGATTCCTTTTAATCTTAGTTGCATTAGTTTTGTTTGTGCAAAAACTTTTCAAGTCAATATAATCAAAGTTATTCATTTGGTTTTTTTATATGTGCTCAACAGGAACTACTAACTTTTGCACAGAAACAGCAGATAAAACTATTCTTTGACAATTGTCTTATGATATCATCTTTTAGGTCTAAATCCTGTTTCCATTTTGATCTTATCTTGGTATAAGATGTGACATTTGGCTTTATGTCTAGTTTCTGCCATATTATCTTCTAGTTTTCCCAACAGTTTTTACTGAAGAGTGAGTCCATATCCCAGAAGTTGAAATCTTTGGACTTATCAAATAACTGGTTACTATAATCATACATTACTATTTCTTTTGTGTGTGTTCTCTTCCCTGCCTATGTCTCAGCCACTAGCAAACAGTTTAATGATGAATCCTTTATAATATTCTTTTGCATTTTTTATTTATTCCCTTGATACTCTTGAATTTTTTTTCACTGAATGTAGTTAATAATTTTTCTTGTTCAATAAAGTATTTTTTTGGAGGTTTGAATGGTACAGCACTGAATAAATAATTTATTCAACTAGAATTGTCATTTTTATTATATTAGCTTGGCCTACCCATGATCACTTCATAGGTGTCCAGTTATTAAAGTCTGTTTTTAGTTGCACAAATCATTTTTATAGTTGTTTTTCATATAATCTGAAGCAGTATTTTATGCTGTTGACCATTATTTTGATTGGAACTTCTCTTTCTATCAGTTGATGTTGTGACTTCAGTCATATATATGTATATATGTATATACATATATGTTGATGATTTAAGTGAATTTATTTTATATCCTGCATATTTGATAGTTGCTAATTGTCAGTTGCTTAATTTAATTAAAAGATTAAGTAAAGTTAATCTAATTGCTTCAAGTATACAATCATATCATTTGCAAAGAATGAAAGTTTTGTTTCTTCATTACCTGTTCAAATTCTTTCAATTTCTTTTGCCTCACTTATTGCTAAGGTTAATACTTCAAATACAAAATTTAATAATATTGGGGATAACATGCATCCTTATTTCATTCTTGATTTTTTTAAATTACATATTACAACTTACATATTCCCCATTACATATGTTTGTTAATGTTTTAAGGAACACTTCATTTCTCCTTTTCTTTCTAGTGTTTTTAGCAGGAATGGGTGTTTCATCAAAAGCTTTATCAGCATTTATTCAGATACTCATATATTTTTCAGGTTTGTCATTAATACGGTTCATTATGCTCATAGTTTTACTAATTTTGAACCAACCTTGCATTCCTAATATACATCTTTCTATAAATCATAGTGTATTAGTGATAACCTGCCATAATCATTTTGTCAATATCTTAATTTAAATTTTTGCATTCATACTCATTATGGATATTGAGCTATAGTCTTTCTCTGTTTTGACTCTTCCTGGTTTGGGTATCAGTAATATATTGTTGTTATAGAAGGAATTTGGTAGAATTTATTCTTCATCTATTTTTTCCAAATAGTTTATATGGAATTTGAATTAATTGTTTCTTGAAAATTTGGTAAAATTAATTTGCAAATTCATCTGACACTGGAAATATGTATTTTTGGGAGATCATGATGCTTTATTCTGTTTATGAGTTGAGGTTAATTATTTAATTTCCTCCCCTTTGAAACTTTGTAATTTATGTTTTTATCAATATTCATTCATTTCATGCAGATTGGCAAATTCATTGGCATATAATTGAGGAAAATAATTGAATTATTATTTTAATTTCCTCCTCATTGTAGGTAAATTCACCTTTTTCATTTTTGAAACTATTAATTTGGTTTTTATTTCTTTTTTTAATGACTTTAATGAAAACTTTTAAATTTTATTGATATTTTCTTAAAACCAACTCTAAGCTTCTTTTTATTTCAATGGTTGCTATTACTTTTTTAATTTATAAATTTCTCCTTTGATTTTCAGAACTTCAAATTTGGTAAATGATTAGGGATTTTAAATTATTTTCTTCTCTAGCTTTTTTAGCTATATGCCCAATTTCACTGATCTCCTTTTTTTCTATTTTATTCATGTATACATTTAGAAATATAATATTGTGTCTAATTACTATTGTGGTTGTATACCACAAATTTTGGTATATTTTCTCATTATTGTCATTGTCTTGGATGAAATTACTAATTATTTCTCTGATTTGTGGCTTGATCCACTCATTCTTTAAAATTAGGCTATTAAATAATTTCCAATTAATTTTAGGTCTATCTCTCCATAATACTTTATTGCACATGATTTTTATTGCATTATCATCTGAAAAGAATGTATTTAATATTTCTGCCTTTCAGCATTGGATTGATTATGAACTTTTTATGCTCTAATACATGATGCATTTTTGTGTAGGTGTCATGTAACACAGGAAAAAACGGTATATTTCTATCTAACCCTATTTAATTTTCTCCAGAACTCTATTATGTGTAACTTTTCTATAATTCTATTCACCTCCTTAACTTTCTTCTTGTTCATTTTATGGTAGATTTAACTAATTCTGAGAGAGAGAGCGGTTGAGGTCACTCAACAGTAAAGTTTTGGGGTCTATGTCTTCCTGTAATTCATTTAACTTCTCTAAAAATTTGGATGCTATACCACTTATTGCATATGCATTTAGTATTGAAATTACTTCATTATCTATTGTATTTTTTAGGAAAATGGAGCTTCCTTCTTTATCGCTTTTTAATGGGATTTATTTCTGATTTTGCGGTCTCTGAGATCAGGATTGCTAATCCTGCATTTTTTTTTTTTTTTTGCTTGAACTGAAATTAATATATTTAGCTCCAATATTTTAATCTTTACTCTCTCTGTATCTTGCTGCTTCAAATATGTTTCCTATAAGCATCATATTTGAGGATTTGGCTTTTAAGTCCACTCTGCTATTCACTTCCTTTTTATGAGAGACTTGATCTCCTTTACTTTCTTTTTTTTTATTTAAAGAAAATAATCAATGTTATAGTGGTTTTGGGAGGATTGAGAGTTTAAAGGATTTTTGGTGGAGTTGTGAGCCAATCCAACCCTTCTGGAGTGCAATATGTCCAAAGAACATACCTTTTGATCCAGCAATACCAATACCAATAGTAGGTCTATAGTTCAAAAAAAAATCATAAAAATTTGGAAAATTTTCCATGATCCAAAAAAATCATTGTAGCCCTTTTTGTAGTGGCAAAGAGTTAGAAATTTAAGGGATGCCTATCATATGGGGAATGGCAGAACAGGTTATGATATATGAATTTTATGGAGTTCTATTGTTCTATAAGTAAGTATGAATGATCAGACTCTAGAGAAACATGAACTGAATTACAAGATTTGATGCTAAGTGAAGGAAGCAGAACAAAGGGAACATGGTACACAATAACAGCAACATTGTGACTTGATCAACCTTGGTGGATGACAACTCCTGTTAGCAATGCAGTGGAATAGGACAACCCTGTAAAATTTGTTATGAACAGTGTTATTTACATACAGAGGAAGAAAATCAAACCAAAAAACCCTGAAGAATGTGAATGAATGCTGTGTTCACTTTAAAAAAAATTTCTCTCATTTCTTTCCTATCTCATTGTTTTCTTTCTTTTCAGTTAGTACCAATTCCTCATACAGAAAATGACTAATCTGTAAACATGTTAAACACAAATGTATATGTACAATTTTAACCAGACTGTTTACTCCTGAGGGGGATGGGTAGGAAGGAAGAGTGAAAGGAAACTATATAGCTTATAAATATGCATATGCAACTGGATGAATGTTGTAAGTCTGTCACAACATGTAATTGGAAAAATAAGATATCATATTTCCTCATGTATAAAGATGCACTCTTTTTCAAAAAATTTGAGGTTTAAAAACTGGGAGCATATTATGCAATGGTACTGGATTTTTTTTGCTTAAAGTTCCTGCTTTCCACACTTAGCCTTTGGGCTCATTGTTTCAGATTTGTTACAAGTAGATTAGATTACATTTTCCCACATTATGCTCAGAAATTGTGTAGAAAATATTTTTATCCAATGCTGAAGTCGAGTTAACAGTTAATCATGCTGCTGTATGTCAGTTGACTCTCCTGCAATTGATAAAACAATCCAATACTGGTTAGAGGAAGAAGAATCCCTACTGAAAACTCCCTGGCAGAAGAAGACAATGAGAGGCAAGTCAGTCAAATGGCCTGAGTTAGAGAGGGTATTGAAGAAATGGATTGACAAGCAAAGAGATATTGGAATTCCTGTGTTCACAAAGATGGTTCAGCAAGAGGCAAGAAGAATTGCTGATGAAAGAGAAGTGACTGATTCCAAAGGATGACACAATTGGTGCTTCAGGTTCATGAAATGGAATGCACTACCCACCAGATTTGCCCAGGGGGTGTTTGTGGTCAGCCACAGACCAGGACACAGGCAGAAGAGCAATCAGAGCCTCTCCTAAGATAGTGATTCATTATCAAACACAGATGAGGACAAGCTAATGAATGAGAATTTTGGAAGGGATGAGAAGTTATATGTATTTTATGATGAACAAAAATTTAGTTCAATAACTTTATCTAATACATTTTTTTTCAAATTTTAGACTTCAAAAATAAGGTGCATCTCATATATAGGAGTGCCTTATACATGTGGAAGTCTGGTAAAATATCAAATAGGAAAAAAATAAATGTATGCGACCAACTATCAGAAAAGCAAGGGTATGTACTAAGCAGGAGCTAGGTTGAGAAAATCCCTTTGTACTGTTTTCGTTGGATATCAGCTAAGGGCTTCAGCTGATTGGTTATCATCGGCAACTCAGAGGTCTTATCTGGTCTTAAGTTGTGGGAAAAAATGTCCCTTATTTCCCCTCATAACTCTCAATGCTCAAGGAAACTCTAAGTCTCCAAGTTATAGAGAAATAGTGATCTGCTTCAACAACAGAACACACTCCAGTGGACATTCCCTTTATCCTCTGATAAAGATCCTAGGATTTTAGGATTAAAAGATCAAAAATTTAGAGCTAGAAAGAAACTTAGAGATCATTGAGTCAAACATCTTTATATTAAGATAGGGAAAACAATGTGCAGAGAATTTATATGATTTGTCCAGGGCCCTATCATCAATGAGATACTTGACACCAAGTAAAAGGATCCTCATATTCAACTTAGATATTGAAGACTACTGGACTAATTTCAAATTCTGTTTTATGGAGAGGGTGGTTACTGTAAGGTCAATGGCACACCCAGCATTGGCACAAAATTTCTGCCAGAGGCATGTTTAAATGAAATCTCTTGGGGTTTTTTACCCTAAGAAAAATAAGTAAAATTCCTTTTTTCCACCATTAATTTTCATAGCAAATCATTTTTTTATACTTTACCCATCCAAAAAAGAATCAATTCATTATTCCTTAATTAAAAAAAAATTCTCAGTGAAATATATTTTGAAATAATTAGACTTTTCCATGGTAATTATCAATTTAGTTGCTAGTTCCTTAAACAAACTGTCTTAAGCCTCTATGTCATTTGGTTTACATAAACTATAAATTTTCTAGAAAAATCTGATCATGTGTGGGGTAGCTAGGTGGCATAGTGGATAAAGCACTGGCCTTGGAGTCAGGAATACCTGGGTTCAAATCGGGTCTCAGACACTTAATTATTACCTAGCTGTGTGGCCTTGGGCAAGCCACTTAACCCCATTTGCCTTGCAAAAGCCTAAAAAAAATATGATCATGTGATAGATAAAATATAACTTGCTATTTCTTTAAATCCTCCTCAAAGAATAAAGATAATTTACACTTTCAATTAGTTTTATATCAAAATATCTCTACAAATATTTAAAATAATTGCCTATAGACCCAAAGCACAATCATCTTCCCTACCAAAATGCCAATCTTTTGTTAATTTTTCTGTTGCATGTCTATATACTTTTTGCAGTGAATAACTCTATACTCTTCTGAAACTAAATTAAAACTGATTGTTCCCATAGCTTATACACTAGGAAAAAGCATTCAGCTTACAAATGAGAACACCTTACTTTTGAGCAGGTTAAACAATAAAGAAACAATAGAGGCAAGTCAAATTTATTCTTTGAAATTTATTCTGTATGATTCAAAGGACCTGGGTTCAAATTCTAGCTCTTCCATTTTCTTCCTATGTGACTATAGAGAAGTCATTTCTCTTCTTAGTTTTTTTTAATAGCCAAATGAAGTGCCTGTAAATTAAGAAATTACTTAAAAAGCAAAACATACACACACACACGCACACACACACACACACACACACACACAGAGCAAAACAAATCTCCAGAATCTGAAGAACACTTTATAAAAATTATCTCTTATGTATTTCTTTCACTTAATACTAATTCCTCATACCAAAAATAATTAATACAAATCTTTAAACATCTTTATCGAAATATGTATGTACAATGGTAACCTAACTGCCACTGAGGGAAGGGGTTAGCAAAGGGAGGGTGGAAAGAAATTTTTAAAATTAAAAATATGCATGTGTCAATGGATGAAAATTAATAAATTTTTAAAAATTATTTATAAGTTAGTAAAGCTTAAATATAAAAAATAAATTATGTTACATTTTTGTATAGAAAAGAACAATGAAAGAATAGAGAATCTTGAGAAATCCATATCATATGAGTATATGTCATAATTGAATATTTTAAGGCAAAATTTTAGATTAGCAAATAATTATTTTATCTTATTTTTCTACTTTCCTTGACTGTTTAACTTTTTATGTATCTTTAATTTGTCTTAAATTCATACATATATATTCAAAAACACATTTATGAACATCTGCTAACATAGACAGCAATTAGAACCACTTTAATTCTAGGATATCTATATATCACTAATTGGAATTTGAAGTTATTTTGAAATGGAGAATACTGCCCCATTATAAAGTACTTTTCTGTATAAGGATCATGGATGACATAGTTTCTAAAAAACATACTTAGTTTGACTATTTTTGTTTCTTCAAAAGCATTACAAAAATAACATATGGTACTTACAAGATTTCCCCCCTTCATCTACAATTATATTTGTTAGCATACATATATGTATGGATACAAAATATTATATTAAATCTCCTACTGAGAGTTAACCTGGCATAAATGGAGGATAGTGGAAAACTAGTCTGGATGTCAGAAAGATCTTAGGATCACAGATTTAGAGTTAAATGACACCTGAGATGACACTGTAGACTAATGGTAACAATGAGTCTCTCTCTGCATGTAAATAATTTTTTTTATTTCATGTGCAAAACTATATACTTACATTTGAGCAATTGACAATGTATTTAGATATTTTTTTATTCTTGTCCTATCTACGTGGGGAATATCCAAAAATAACTTAGGCTCACTCTAACTCAAAAATCTATCTTCACAGGAAGGCCACACTATATTTTCTAGCCCCATTTATGTCCACATCCCTTCAAAATGTAACTTCACAAGTCCTCATTAATATAATTACCTGTTCTAGTAAGCCTGACACAATTGAAAGATATTTCATGAAGTAGTATGCTAAGAAAAGTATTCATTCAAATTTTCCTGAATAAAATATGGAATATAATATCACTGAAGTATGTGCATCAATATTGGAAAGATTGGAAACACAGGAAACATTCTTGGAAAGGTACAAATTCATGTAATGCATTTATAGCAAAAACTTATATATAGAGAGAGGAGAAATGTATAGGTAAGGAGTGTGTATTTATGTGTGTGTTTGTGTGTGTGTGTGTGTGTGTGTGTGTGAGAGAGAGAGAGAGAGAGAGAGAGAGAGAGAGAGAGAGAGAGTAAATATACATACATATAGGAGAAAGAGAGACAGAGAAACAAAGAGACACAGAGAGAGTAAGAGAGTATTATACATTGGAAGTAAATACAGTTAGGGTATATGGCAAGAATCAACATGATCATGGTTTAGTTGTGGCAGGGAACATGATAGAAAATAGGTATGTATGATGACCACCCATGTAAAATAGTTTCTATTGTTTCCAGATAAGTGATATCTTCTGGTGATGTTTTCATATTCTTGTTTTATTTTGTTTCAATTTCATTTGCTGGCAGCTGCTACTTAATTTTGGGGGATGAGTCCATATTTACTGCTTGCCACTGGTAAGCCCATATCCTCAGTTCACATTATTTGTAGAATTCAGTCCTGTTTAAAAATTCTGGTTTCAGTTGAAGCTGGTTCTGCAAGACCATCTCTTCCACTCAGAAGATTGAATGTATGTTACCATGGTTATTTTTTCTTTAAACTTTGAGACATGTCTTGGGACAGCTCTTTCAGAAACTCAGAAACCCTAATATATACCTTTATAGTGAGGAAAGGACCCTCATATAAAGGGAAACTTTATCCTGATGATTTCCTCATATGGATTGGTATAGATAATTTTTAGGACCTTGGAATTTATTGCTTTTCTTCTCCACAAGAAAATTCTTGACTCTTGGATCTAAGCTTTTTGGAATGTAGAGCAGAATTACTAGCAGCTAACTGGTTGCATCAATCTTGAATCTAAGTTTTAATGTATTTTCTGGTAATTGAGACTGAATCACGTTCCTTATCCTACCTTCCCTCCAGTCCATTCCTTATCCCATATCCATACACATATCTTTCTAACAAAAGTCCTTAAGATTCCAGTGTAATGACTAACTACTTTGCTTATATCTTTAAAGTTTGTCAATGGAACTCTGCCATAAAAATCTCACAAAATTTTAAACTGTGAGGTTATGATTCTTCTACAGTATCTTTAAGCAAACAAGTTTTGTGTTTATAATACAAGTAAACAGGTACCCAGTGTTTATGTGTGTGTGAATGCATCCCTCTGTGTGTGGGTCTGAGAGAGAGAGAGAGAGAGAGAGAGAGAGAGAGAGAGAGAGAGAGAATGCAGATTGAGATATACATAGTAATAAAAATAATATAAATATCGATATATGAAGAAAGTCTTTTTCAGGCCTTGAACTCATCTTGTAGCCATTAAAAATACTAGATGGAAGAACTATGTATTTTTATGTGTCTAAACTAAATTAATAAGAAAATACTCATTCTTTGGTACCTCTTATTCTAATTCTAATATCCATAATATTGTCTAGGAAAGACGCATATAAGATTCTTTTGGAGTGGGAAAAAGTGGTCCCTGAGGGATGGCAAGACTGTGTTGAATTGATTATGTTTTATTATGATTAATCCACAAAAATCATAATATAATTTCTTTTCTATATCCAAGTCAATGCAATGGTAACTTCAAGAAATATTTGAATATGTGCTATTTTTATAGCACTTTTCAGCTAATTGTGGGCATGTTTTCTTTTTTATAAAAGCTATGTATTATTTTACTCCCAATAAAATCTTCAGGTTGCCCCAATTTTATATGCACTCAAGTGCTTTACAATAGAATTTATGCATGAACACATGTGTGAGGGAGAAATGAAGTAAGAGGTGGATACATATAACTGGAGAATGAAAAATATACCAAACAAAGAGTTAAGCTCTGGGGACATAAATATAATGTCAAGATTTTTCTTGTTCTCAAGAAGTCAAAAATGAAAATGAGAGTTCAAATAGATCCAATAAGCAACGTGGAAGAAAAGACCTACAATTGCTAATAGTTTATTCTAGTGCATATTACAAGGTCTGTGGGTCCTGAGAATATATTGGCAGAACAAATAATGGTAATTAGTATCTTGAGAAAGTCATATGGTGAAAAATGTTAAAAAAGACTGGAAAATATTAGGACCAATTTGAAGAACTGACAGTAAAGACTATTGGCTCTTCTTCCTATAGGCTGAGTTATAATTGGTAATGTAGTATGCAGAATCATATTTACTTCATTGGGTAGAAGACTGGGAGATCATCCACTTAGTGAACCATATAGTAAGACTAAAAATTAAATAATAACAAAGCACAAAAGCAATCAATAAAAGTTTGCATTTATCAGTAGTCAAAAAAGGGTTTGGACAATAATGGATCTTTGAGTTTAGGGTATAATACCACCTTAAAAGAGGGGGATTTAGAAGCCAAAATTCTATTATTTCCTAATAATTATTTCTTCATTATAACTATATATAATCACTATGATTAGAATAGTTATAAAAAGATTGATAGGTAATTGGCATTACACATTACCAATTATACAATTGACATTGTATAAGGATGCAGAACAGGTGAATGCTTAAGTTTGAAAACTGAAAAATGCAATGAAATACACATAGTCTAGATAATTCTTAAAAGAGACTGGCAATAAAAGGATATTAAGCAAAGAGATAGAATTAATTCAGTTTATCTCTCTTCCCTGCTGGTGCCTTGGTTATTCTAGGCTGCAGAAAACCAGGTAGAAGGAAAATCTACATCTTATATTTCTTTTTATTTTTATTTATTTGTTTGATTTTCCTTGGCTACCAGGAATTTAGTCAGTATTATGAGTCTTAGATGTCAGAGTACAAAGAAGAATTTAGCAAATTTTATCAAATTCACCTCTTGATAACTTTAAAATGATACCTAAAAAGAATTCTGGAGCAACAGAACCAACCAAAGTCTGGAGCAAAACAATTTTTCAGTCCATGATTACTTCTGGAGGTAGTCTATCAAACCAGAAGAGTGGTTAGGTTCAAAGAGAGAAGGGAACCAAGCAAGAGTGTTAGAGCCAAAAAGAACAATAGCACATGTAAACATGATCATGGTCTCTGGTCACAGTTTCATGGTGGAGAAGGAGGTTTGATGTTGTTGAAAAATGAGGAAGGACTCTTCTTTCAGTTCCAAGGCAGAAGTTAACCCTTCTAACTGCAGGAAATAGGAAACTTAATCATGGATGCAAGGACAAGAGGAGTTCTAACTCCTCTGACTATAAGGGAAAAAAAAATATCACCTTCTATTATATAAAGACCAGAGAATTGATCAGGAATGTGGGGCCACACTGCTCCTTAGATCATACCACTTTGGAAACTCTGAAAACTAATAGATTCCCTCAACTAGCTCTGAAAAAATAAATTTAAAAAATATGAAATCTGGGACAATACCCCTTGATTCTAGAAACAGAGGTAAAATTTAATTTAATGTTTAAAGTCTATAAATGGACTGAAATATTTCACTGAAAAAGGAACTGTTTGAGAAAATAGATCTTTGAACTTCCTGGAAGCTAAGTTCAAAGAAAAAGTCTAGATAACATATTTCAATAAAGTTAGAAGCAGAAGACAAAATAGACATTAAAAAACTACCTATAATCTCATAAAAGAATTTTCCAGTGCTGCCAAATTTGTATTCAAATTTCAGAACTCCCATATCACAGGAAAACAGTATATATTGTATTTATACAAAGTAAAAAAAAGATCATTCAAACATTTTGCAACTACATTCAGATTCATAGAATATTTAGTAATTTGTCCTTTAAAGAATTAAAGGTCTAAGACTTTGATATTACAGGAGACAAAAGAACCAAAATTAAAACCAAAAATCACTTTCCCTTCAAAATTGAACATAATGATTTGGAGGGGAGGTTGATTCTTTTTTATTTCTTTATTTTTGAGTGACAATTTGATTTACTGATTTTATATATTACAATAATCTTTTTGTGAGAATAAACATACCCCTCCCCATGAAAAAAAAAAAAGATGGTGAAACCTCAGGAATAGTAAGAGAGGAAAAACAGTGTACTTTGGTCTGTGTTCAGATTCCAATTACTGTCTCTGATATAAGTTGCCTTCTTTATCATATTGCTTCTATATTTTTTCCCACAGTTGCTATTATTATCTGTATTTCCCTCCACCCTGTTCCTCCCACTATTATTTATTCTATTCTCTGTCTCCTTTCACCCCACCCCTGCTCAGAAGAGTATTGTATTTCAATACCCTCTCCCACAATCTTCCTTCTCTTTTATGACCTACTTCCCCCTCCCCTCCCCCTTATTATGCCTTATCCCATCCCTTTCCTTTCATTTTTTCCTAAGGTAAGAGAGATTTCTATACTCTATTAAGTCTGCATGTTATTTCCTCTCTGAGTAATTTCTGATGAAAATAAAGGCTCACATATTTCCCATCATTTTGCCCCATTCCATACCATTACAAATGCTTTTTTGTGAAATATCTTAGTTTCTTCTTCTTCTCCTTTCCCTTTCTCCAAGTACTTCTCTTTATCATACACTGACTCCTTCTTTATACCATATTATATCATTATATTCAACTCCTCTTTGAGACTTGTCTATATATGCTCCTTCTAACTATTCTTATAAATGAAAAGGTTCATTTGAATTATCACAATCTTCTTCCAATGCAGGAATACAAACAGTTCAATATCATTAAGTTCCTCATAATTAATCCCTCTCATTCACTCCCTCAATGCTTTACCTGAGTCCTGTAGTTGGAGATCAAACTTTCTGTTCCCTCTGGTCATTTCAATAAGAAAATTTGAAAGCCCCCTGTTTCATTGAAAGTCCATTTTTCCTCTGAAAGAGGATGTTAATTTTTGCTGGGCAGATGATTCTCAGTTGAAATCCAAGCTTTCTTGCCTTCCCGAATATCATATTCCTAGCTCTCTGAACCCTTAATGTAAATGCTGGCAAATCCTGTGTAATCCTGACTATGGAGTCACAGTAGTTGAATTGTTTCTTCTGGCAGCTTTTAGTATTTTCTCTTTCACTTTGGAATTTGACTATATTATTCCTGGGAATTTGTCTTTTGGCATCTCTCTCAGATCAGTAAATTCCCTCCGGTTCTATTTTACCCTCTGCTAGAATCTCAGGGAAAATTTACAGTATTATTATTGAAAAATGAAGTCTAGACTCTTTTCCTGGTCATGATTTTCAGGTAGCCCAGTAATTTTAAAATTGTTTCTTCTGGATATGTTTTCAAGGTCAGTTTTTCCAATGAGATATTTCAGATTTTCTTCTAAATTTTGGGGGTACAGTTTTATTTCTTCTTGATTTCTTGTAGTCCTTGGTTTCCTGTAGTTCCATTCTGCATTTGAACAAGTTGTTTTCTTCAGAGAGCGTTTTTATCTTCTTTTCCAGGGGTCAATCCTGCTTCTTAAGGCATTCTTCACTTCATTTACCTTTTGGGTTATTTTTTCCATTTTGGCCTAAATTGGTTTTTAACATATTATTTTCTTCAATATTTTTGTATTTCTTTCACCAAGCTGCTGACTTGGTTTTCATGATTTATCTGCAACATACTTGTTTCTCCTGCCAATTTTTCCTCTACCTGCCTGAATTGTTTTTCAAAGTCCTTTTTTACCTCTTCTATTGCCTGAGCCCATTTCCTTTTTCTTTTGGAAGCTTTGGATACAGAAGTTTCAACTTTGTCATCTTCTGAGCGTGTATTTTGATCCTTCATGTGATGAAAGTAATTTTCTATGGTCAGATTCTTCTTTTTCTGTTGTTTGCTCATTTCCTCAACATATGACTAATTTACTGCTTTTCCAAGGGTTTTGGAGGTTTTGGGACACACCATAGGGTCCGTAATTGCTATAAATTCTTATGAAAGTCTCTGACTCCGCTGTGGCCTGTGCTTTTGTATATGGATGACTACAGGCCCTTCCCTCTGCCCTGGAGCAATAAGGACCGTGGTGCCTCCTTGCCTATGGTAGTATGGTGATCCAAACAGCAATCTGAGTGTGGGAAAACCGTAGATTCTTTCCCCAGGGAGAGCAGAGAGACCTCTGAAATCTCCTCCTACCCCTTCATCATCTGTGGCCTGGGAACTCTGGAAGCCCTGGGTAGCTAAGTAGATTCCCACTACAGGTTCTCAACACAGGGCTGCTCTGAGACCATAACATGCTCTGTACTCACTCTGTTATGGCAGAGTTCTCTAACCACCACTTCAAACTTTCTCTGTTGATTTCTCTGGGCCAAAAGGTCTGGAAACTTGTCTCTCTGATATGGAACCAGGCATTCTCAGGAAGTCAGTTGCCCTATAGGCTGTTCCTGGAAGGCTGAAGCAAGTTTGCTTTGGTCTGGCTGTGTTATGCTGTGGCTTTGCTGGCACTTTTTCCAGTCCCTGGTCCTGGTAAAGCAGACTTTCCTGTCGAACTTCTAAGTTGCCTTCAACTGGGAAATTGTATCATTCATTTTTTCTTTGAGTTCTACCTCTAAATTTTGACTAGTCATAATTTGAGGGTTTTTGGAGTTTGGGGGGGATGAGTTTCTGGGAATTCCTGCCTTCATGATACCACCATGACTCCACCCCCAAGAAATGGATTCTTAATGAAATCAAAAAGTTTTAAGCATTTATGAGGTAGAGTGGGAAAAATCATCTTATATAAAAGGCATGAAAGGAAGAACTTTTACAATGAACGTGATGATGGGGAAACAATGAAATTTTATTCTCCATTGAACTGACTCAAACATGGTATAACTTACACTGGAAATAGAACACTGACTGATCCACCCAAAAAGAAAGGTGCAGGCAGAAATAGTATTGAGCTGATAGAACGAAAGTCAGATTAAGCGAGATAGTGACCAAAAGTAAAGCAGACTTTGAAAAGCAAAATCAAAAACTAGGATTAATAAGAAAAATAAGATAGAGAGACAGACATAATTAGTAATCATAATTGTAAATTTGATGAGCTCACCTATTTAAAATGGCTCATAATTATATAAACAGTATGGAGTGATTAAAATTTCTTTTGTCATTTTTCTGCAAAAAACCAGCTATCTCCCCTAGCACAATAAAGCCCCCAATTCTGTCAACATTAAATCTTGTATTCAGTTTGAAAGGCTTTTTTCTCCTCTCTGAGCCAGTCATTAGTGTGAATCAACGGGGTTACAATCTAATCAATATGATGAGCCTCAATCATCACAGGGGGAGTATAGTCATATGTATGGTCCTCATTGACTAGAGATTGGGAAGCCTAGGTCAACCCATGACTAGTGGGAGTATGCCTGATCTAATCTCTGGTTGGAAGATCTCTCCCAGTTCTGTGATTGGTTGGAATCAATTTCTTTGTCTCCCTTTTGGTCTTACTCACACATACCTCACATACCTGCACATAGGCACAGTATTCATACGCAGACCCCAGATGTTGTAACATGTATATATATATATATACATATATATATATATATATATATATATATATATATCCAGGTATTCCTGACTCCAGGGCCAGTGCTTTATCCACTGAGCCACCTAGCCGCCCCTAACATATATATTTTTTAAACTAACAATCTTCTCTTCCATTCTGTAGAATCAAAACACCCTACATTCCTCACATCACCCATAAAACAGAAGCAAATTGCAGAATAGATTAAAAAAATGTTGTTTTCAAAAACATACCTGAAACAAGGAGAAAAATACACATTGAAAGTAGATCACTGTACTTCAACTGAGTTATAAAAAAGCAGGAGTAGCAATCACAAACACAGGCAAAACAAAAGGAAAAATGATCTAAATAAAAGAAGTAAGCAGGCATAGTAAACAATGAAGAAATATCAATATTAAGCATATAATCATCATGTAGTTGGACATGCAAATTAGTCATGAAAAAGTTAAAATGGAAGGAGGAAATAGACAATAAAACTAAATTGGTAAAGGACTCAGAACTAGATAAACTTACATATTAAATAAAGAAGATATAAAGAATTTTAGAAAAATTGTATATAATAGATGTCTAGCAAAAATTGAATTGGAATATTAAAGGTTAATACATTTTTCTCAACTCTACATTATATATTCACAAAAAGTTTATAGGTATAAATAATACTCTGATAAATGCAGAAAAACAGATATCAAATGTACTATTTTCAGAACAAAATAGAATAAAATGATATTAAAAAAATAACTGTGGAAAATATATTTAAAATTAATTAAAAAAGTAAATAATCTGCTTCTAGAGATTGAATGGGGCAAAAACGAAATTACTGAAACAATTTATAATTTAAATAAAAACAATGTCATAAATTGGTGAAGTTACCAATAATTATGAAATACATCTAAAGTCACAGTTGGACAAAAATTTATATCTCCAAAATGTTACATTAATACAACAGAGATAAAAACAAATTAAGAAAGTAAATCAATGAATTGAGAATGAAAATTTTGAAAACAATTGGAAATGAACAAATAAAATATTACCAATTTCACAATAAATAAAAATCTTGAATAACAAAGGAGTGATTAATAAAAGTGAAGTCAATAAAACCCTTGAACTAACGAATGAAACTATGAGAGGATTGTATAAGGAAAGAATAATAAAATGTAACTCTGGTTAATTTGGTTTTTAAGAAGAAAGAAGAAAAGCAAATTGCCATTATCAAAAATTAAAATAAAGAATTCATCATCAATGAAGATGAAATTTCAGTAATTATTAGGAACTATTTTGGCCAATTATATGTGAATAAATGTAGCAATCTATGAAAAATGGATATAATTTTACTAAATGACAAAAAACAGCTAGTCAGTAGCACAGGTTCTAGCAGCCAGAGAGCAACCTAGTAGGGATAGTCCCATCCCAGACAAATTCTGAATCCTAACATAGAATTGCATTGGGAAAAATTCACTGCAGTAGGCAGAGCCTGGGCAAAAAGGAGAAAACAAGCCTCTACTTAGCTGCACTGGCAACATTTTCACAAACAATGAGCAGGGAACAGAGCCTAGACCCTGCACAGTATACTCTGTATACATCAGGAGAAGAGCTCAACAATCAAAACAAGCAAAAACACTAACATAAACACTAATAATAGAAAACTGCTATGTAGATAGAAATGATAACACTGTCACTTCAGAAGCTGAAAGCAGTAACAAATTACCTACATGGTAAGTCTCAAGAGAGCCCATAAATTGAATTTAAATCCAAAATCTGATAGAAGAGCATAAAAAGAATTTAAGAAAATCAAAGAAGAGGGTAGCAGAAAAATGGGGGGGGTGAGAATCAAACAGAAAACGTATGAAAAAATGACCAAAGAAAATTCCTTTAAAAATAAAAATAACCCCATGGAAATAAGAATTTAACTCTTCAAAAAAAAATTAAATCAGCCAAAAGGAAGAGAAATGCAACTCATCTAAAACTCAAATCAACCAATTGGAATTGGAAACACAAAAACTAACTGAAGAAAATAAAATTATTAAAATCAGAACTTAATAGAGCCAAGATTCCATCAAATAAAATGAAAAAATGAAAAAAATGAAGAAAATGCAAAATATCGTTTAGAAATAACAAACAACCTGGAAAAGAAATACAGGAGATATAATTTACAAACCACTGGTCTGCAAGAAAGCCTAGATCTAAAAAAAAAAACAGCCTGGCAAATTTCTTACAGGAAAATAATGGGAAAATTGATCCCAATATACTGGATCAAAAAGACAAAAATAGTCTTTGAAATAATACACTCCAAATATACATCTCCAAGAAAGAGACTCCAAAATTAAAACTCCAAGGACTATCATAGTCAACTTCCAGAATTTTAATATAAAGGAGACAACACTGCAAGAAACTTCAAATTAAAGGATCAGAGGGTCTGAAATATGATATTTTGGAGGGCAACGAACTTTGAGTTACAAAAGAGAATTTAGTACACTGCAAAATTTGGAACATTCTGTCAAGGTAAGAAATGAATGTTCAATGAAATATTGGTCTTCTAAAATTTTCTGATAATAAGATCAGAACTGATCAGAGAATATGGTCATCAAATACAATACTCAAGAGATACGAAATAAAAGATAAATGAAAAGAAAAACACATCAATCCAACAAAAATTAGCCAAGAACATTAAATTATATACAACCCTACCTGGCAAGAAAACACTTGTAATTCTTGAGAACTGCATTTCTCATAGGATAGGTAAGGGATTGAATATAGTTAAAGAGATTGTATTTAGAGATTATGAGTATGGGTGTTTCTTGTCCTTTGTTACCCAAGATGACCAAAATATTACCATTATGTTGAGAGGAAGTACCATGCATTGAACTGTGGCTCATTAGACCAATAGGAACTTAGAATGCTCTACCACAGGTAAAGTTCAAATAGTCCAGGTGAATGCCTATGATATTTTTTCTAAACTTATGGATCTCATTTTTTGTTTGAGGTACTTTAACTCTGAGTTGCTTATTGACATCAGCATTTTCTCTTATGAGGGTACCCTATGCTGGATAATCTTATACTAGTGTCTCCCATGCCTTATAATCCATTCTAAAGCTTTTTTAAGGGTATCTTAGTACTTAGAGTACCTAGAGACTCTCTACTTAATTACGTCCTAAGTGAATTTTCTTTATCAGATATTTTTAAGACATTAAGGAATAAAAGCAGGACCATACTTAGAAGGATTCTTCATGAAGAGATTAGGAAGTGATTTTATCTTAATGCATTCAATTGTTAAAGACAGTCTTAGTACCTTGGTTGTGGTAATAAAAGTTTGGTTGGTTCTTGTCCTTCCTTATAAAAGAAGAAAAAAATGACTTCACTATGTTTGAAACAAACATTTCAGCATCTCTTGACAGTGGCTGAACAGACCATTATGAGCTCAGAATGCTCTACCAAAGGATGGGCACAAATTGTACATATGAACACCTTGGGCACTCTAAATTTATGTATGTCACATTTCCTTTCAGCTGCTTCAGTTCTGCCTTCTTCATAGAGTACAACACGTTCACTAATAAGGGCACCCCATTTTGAGTGGCCCTATGCCAGTGTCTCCCATGCAGCACAATGAATTCTAAAATTCTTCAATGAGACTTTCAGGTTTTCTTAGTATCACTTCTTCTGATCCCCTTGTGAATCAAGCATACATCTAGCATTCTAACAACATATTCAGACCAGATCATTGTAGTTGTAATCTGTTGACTAATGTTGGAGTGCATGTGTACTTAGGGTTGGATATAAAAAGTTCATAAAATGATTTGGGTTTGCATGATGCTTTAGTTCATGAGGATTGTGTGACCATGGGAGACTACTTGAATAGAGTGGGAGTTATAAAGTGATTATAATTTGATGGTATTCATGACTCTTGAGAAGTGTATTTGTAATGATACAGAAGAGGGTAGGTAGTGACCATGAGTCAGTGCTGTTTATCAATTGATCAAGCAATCAATAAATGAAGCTTTGAGAATACTACTTCTATCAAGTCAGATAAAAGAAGTATATTTTGACAAAGGGGATTTAAGTACAAGACAGGGTTAAAACAATAAAAATTTTAAAAGACTAATTATACTAGGAGAAGGTCAGACCATGGATAAATAACACCAGATGAAGAGGCAAATAGAGCTAATATAGTAGAGGGAAAGAAAAGACATTGTGAACATTGAATAAATTCAACTCAATAGATTTGACCCAGAGAGGGAATAACATAAATTCTCAAATAGGTTTAAAAATGCATCCTATTGGGGAGGGAGGAGGGGTAGCATCAAAAGAAAAGGGAGCAAGGGACTAACAAAAAGGGAAGGCAAAGATGTAAATGCAAGTAAACTTAAGGTTAAAATTTAAAAGAAAAATTAAAGGGGGAATGATGTAAAAGATTGATGAAGACGATTAAGAGGAATAGAAAGAGAAAAGTACAAATGGAGAAAGATAGCATGGAGGGAAATGTAGAAATAATAATCTTTATCATTTTGGCAAGGCAATGTCCAATGTCTCACTTTTAAGTAAGGATAAAGTGTCTGAGGTCAAATTGGAGTTCAGGTCCTCCTGACTCCAGGGCCAATGATCTATCTGCTATGCTATGTAGCTTCCCTTGTTCTATCCATTGTGATAACTAGCTTCCCCATAAAATGAGAATCCTGAACTGTAAATATGAATGATATGAACTCTCTCATTAAATGGAATTGTTTAGCAGAAAGTATTAAAAACCAGAATTCTACAAAATGTTGTTTGCATGAAACACATTTGAAGCAGAGATATATTCACATGGCAAAGGAAAAAGACTGAAACAAAATGTATTGTTTCAGCAAAAGTAAAAATTCAGGAATTGGGATCCTCATCTCAAAGGTAAAACAAAAATAAATCTCATTAACAGGGATAAGGAAGGGAACTACATCATCTTAAAAGGCAACTTAGGCAATAAAGTTATTTCATTATTATAGATATATGATACCTAGTGGTATAAACTTACTGGTATAGCAGCCAAATTCTTAGGTGAAAAGTTGAGTAAATGACATGGAGATATAGACAACAAAATTTTAATAGCCCACTTTTAAATTGGACCACATCAGGCTCCTTCTCTCAGATCAAGATAAATCTAACATCAATATAAAAAAGAAAGAAATTGATTTTATAGGGAGCATCAAGATGGCAGTGTAAAACTCATATGTTCCCAGAGCTTTTCCCTAAAAAAGATCAATGAAGTCTCTATTCTGACATTCCCACTACTGATCCCACCAAGAAAATGAGAAGATTCAAAGAAGTTTCCACCTGTAGGCATCATGGAGGATCTTTAGTGAAGGTCTGTCTTTTGTGGGGGAAGGGGAAGTAGTCCCGGAGGTGGGAGAGCAGTAAAGCCAGCTTAACAACAGCAAAAGCCGCTAAGTATCAAGCCAGCAGGGAGAACCCCAATTACAAACAAAGACTGAATACTTTGAACACTTGAGCAAAAGACAGGACTGGCTTGGGAACAAATCACTGTTAAGTCAGTATTTGGATAAAGGAAATGTCTGGACTGAATAGTTAATATGTTGGCCAACAACAAGCCAAGGATCAAACCCCCCCACAACAAGCAACAACAACAACAACAACAAAAAAAAAGCTTGGATCTATAGATCCTATACCCCAGGAGTAAAGCTAAAACATCAAAGATGAACAAAAAAAGCTTAAAGGGCAGTAGCTATAGAAAAATATTTTATAGGAAAATATGATAACAATGCCATGCCTGAACACCTTGGTTATTCTAAATACACATATGTAAAAGGAGTGAAAAATCACTCACAGGGGAATTATCAAAACTCAAACATAAAAGCTCATAAAAGAGCTTTAAAAAGGATTTAAAAACCAAAGAAGAGAGGATGAAGAAAAATGTAAAGAAAGAAATGAATGTCATGAAGGAAAATTATTAAAAATTAACAAAAGAAATAAATTCCATTAAAATTAACAATAACCAACCGGAAAAGTAAACACAGAAGCTAATTA
Source organism: Macrotis lagotis (assembly GCF_037893015.1). Classification (NCBI taxonomy): domain Eukaryota; kingdom Metazoa; phylum Chordata; class Mammalia; order Peramelemorphia; family Peramelidae; genus Macrotis; species Macrotis lagotis. The sequence continues at coordinate 199,283,217 of NC_133666.1, read as the reverse complement.
AAGAAAATAAAACTCTAAAAAATAGAATTGAACAAATAGAAACCAATGAATCTACAAGACAACACAATTCCATCAAACAAAATAAAAAGGCTGAAAAGAATGAAGAAAATGTAAAGTATCATTTAGGGAAAATGAATGACCTGGAAAATAGATCCAGAAGAAACAAATCATTGGACTACTAGAAAGCCTAGATGAAGAAAAGAACCTGGAAAACATCATGCAGAAAATTATAAGGGAAAACTGTCCAAATATACTGGAACAAGATAGCAATATACTATTGAAAGAATTCACAGAAGCCCTCCAGAAAGAGACCCCAGGATAAAAACTCCAAGGCTAGTAATAGCCAAATTCCAAAACTCTCAAATTAAAGGAGAAAATATTGCAAGCAGCAAAAAGAAAACAACTCAGGGGCGGCTAGGTGGCAGAATGGATAAAGCACTGGCCCTGGAGTCAGGAGTACCTGAGGTCAAATCTGACCTCAGGCACTTAATAATTATCTAGCTGTGTGACCTTGCGCAAGCCACTTAACTCCAAAATCTATAAAAAAGAAAACAATTCAAATACAAAGGAAACACAAACCATATTGCACAGGACCTATCAGCCTCATCACTGAAGGATAGGAAGAACTGCAATATTATATTTCGAGGAGTAAAGGACCTGGGATTATAACCCAGAGTGTACTACCTTGCAAAATTTAGCATATGCTGTTAGGGAAAGAGATTAATGTTCAATGAAAAGCAGCACTTCCAGAATTTCCTGACACAAAGACCAGAACTGAACAGAGAATTTAAAGACCAAATATATGACTCAAGATTTAGATTTAAGGGGAAAAAAGGTAAACAAAAAGGGAAGGGAAGAAACAAAAGAAAACAAAAAGATATGTTGGACAAGACCATCAAACTGCATACATAATTCTAATTCTTTGGAACTTTACATTTCTTAGGATAATTAAAGAGTAGATTATAATTGAAGAGAATGGACCTAAATGACATGGGTATAAGTGGGTCTTATCTCTCAAATGAAGAATTCTAAGATCGTATCATATCACTAAGTCTGAGAGAAAAGGTCCTGGAAAAAAAAAAAAAACAGAAGAGTTAATTTTCACTAAATATCTCTTTATACTTTTACTCACATTAATCACAAAGTGCTAAACATCTTGTCTCATGAAGACATCATAAAGTGCAAGGCAATGAGTCAGTGTCTCTGTAACTTAAAATCACTTGTAAGGTGAGAGCTCCAAGAGCCTACCAGTACTAAAGATCTTTAGGCTTCTAGCAGTTAATTAGGTAAGGCTTTGATTTAACCTATGTTTCAATTAACAATGAATTTAGTACCGTGATTGGGGGGTGGGGGGACTGGGAGAGAGAATAGGCCTTGTTTCACTTGAAAAATAGTTAAGTACTCAGACTCTGGGTTGGGGAGAGGGAGGATAGGATAAAAAAGGAGAGAAAATAAGAACTGAAATGACATTGGATGATACTTTGACTCATGAGTAGGATTTTGTGTACTTGAAAAATACTTGAAAAGGGGCTAAGGTGAAAAATGATTATAAATAAATTTTGATGCAATTAGGGAAGAGATCTTAATAACAATATGAGCTTATCAAACAATCAATTAATCAAACTGTGGTTGAACTTACCCAATTATTATTAGAGTAATAATTAAGAGCAAAGGAAGAAATGCAAACAAAGATTTATAGTACTTGAGGAAAAGAAAGGAGAATGTGAATGCTGAGTAAATTCTATTAAATAGATTAAGGCCAGAGAAGGAATAAGATGCATTCCCATTTGGGTTTAAAAATCTGTCCTACCCTAGAATGAAGGGGGTACTGGAAAAGAGAAATCAAAGGGAAGAAAGGACTGATGAAAGCAAAGAGAATATATAAGTGAAAATAAACAAAATGTTAAAATTTTAAAATAAAAGTTAAAGGGGAACAATAGTAAAATTTTCATGAGGAAGAATAAAAGAAAAGAAAAGAAAAAATATTAATGGAATTAACTGTCCCATAAAACAAAAGTGGTTATCAAAATGGATTAAAAACTAAAAACCCACAAGATATTGTTTATAAGAAACATATTTGAAGCAAAGAGTTACACGGCGTAAAGGTAAAAAGTTGGAGGAAAATATATTAATCCTCACCTGAAGTAAAAAAATCTGAATGGATGAAAATAAAAAGAAAATCTTGGATAGCAATCATAATTTCAGATAAAGTAAAAGTAAAAATCAATCTCATTAAAAGAGATAAGGAAAGAAATGACATCTTCTGGAAAGGCACAATTCATAAGGAAGCTACATCATTCCTAAACATGTATGCACCTAGAGGTATAGCATCCAGATTCCTAGAGAAAAATCTAAGTGAATTGCAAGGAGACATAGACTGCAAAACTTTAATAATGGGAGATCTCAATCTCCCTCTCTCAAAGCTGGATAAATCCAACATCAAAATAAAAAAGGAAGTTAAGAAGGTGAGTGAAATCTCAGAAAATTTATATATGATATTCCACTCACAAAAATTAAATGGGCATAGAAAAGAATACACCATATTCTCAGTAGTACATGGCACCTTCACCAAAACGGACTATGTACTAGGGCATAAAAACTTTAAAAACAAATGCAGAAAGGCAGAATAATAAATACATACTTCTCAGGCCATATTACAATAAAACTTACATGTAATATAGGATTAAAGATAAATCAAGAGCTAATTGGAAATTAAATACCTTTATCTTAAATAATGGATGAGCCAAACAGCAAATAAAAGAAATAATAAATAATTATAATCAAGAAAATACTATTAATGAGACATCTTACTAAAATTTTAGGGATGCAGTCAAGGTGACTTTGAGGGTAAACATTCTGTCTCTAAATGCCTTTATGAATAAAATAAAGAGGAATCGGGTATGCAGCTTAAAATATAGAAAAAGAACAAATTAAATACCAAATACAAATTAAATACCAAATAAGACAATCTGAAAATCAAGGGAGAGATTACTAAACTTGAAAATAAGAAAACCACTGATTTCATAAAAATAAAAACTAAGATTTGGCTTTTTGAAAATGTCAATAAAATAAACAAACCTTTGATTAATCTGATTTAAAAAAGTATTACCTATTTACTAATATAAAAAATGAAAAGGGTGAACTAACCACCAATGAGGAGGAAATTAAAGAGATCATTTGGAGCTTCTTTGCTGAACTGTCTCCCAATAAATAGAATAACTTAAGTGAAATGAATGAATATTTACAAAACTACAAACTGCCCAGATTAATAGAAGAAATAAATTACTTAAATAAACGCATAGAAAGAGAAATTCTGTTAAAATAACTATAGACAACAATAAATACCTGGGAATCTAGCTCCCAATACAAATCCAGAAACTGTATGAACACAATTATAACACACATCCAAATAATGTCGGATCTAAATAATTGTAAAAATGTCAAAAACTCATGGTTAGGTCAAGCTAATATAGTAAAAAATGACAATTCTACTCAAATTAAATTCCTTATTCAATGCTATACCAATGAAATTACCAAATAACTACTTTACTGAACTAGAAAAAAAAAATTCATCTGGAACAACAAATGGTCAAGAAAACATGTAAAGGAAGATGATCTAAAACTATTCTCTAAAGCAGCAATCATCAAAACTGCCTGGTAGTGGTTAAGAAATAAGAGTAATTATCAGTGGATTAGCATAGGTTTAAAAGAAACTGCAGTAAATGGCTGCAGCAAACTACTATTTGACAAAAATCAAAGACATCAGCATCTGGGATAAGAACTCACAAACAAAAATTGTTGGGAAAACTGGAAAATAGTATGGCAAAGAAAATGTCTTTGTCATTTATGTAAGAATTTTATTTTGTCTTGCAAGATAATGTTTTCCTTATTACTAAGTTTAAACACCAGTGACTTTCCATACATAAAACATGCCCCCTCCCATAAAAAAGAACTGCAAAGGAAAATATGAATTCAGTTACATACTATGTCTACAGTTATAATTCTGCACCTTTAATTCAAAACAGCTCTTCTTCATGTTGCTAACAAGAAACCAAAAAATACTCTTTCTAACTTATCTCTGGAAAAGGGATACATTTATGATCAAACAAGAATTAGAGCAGGTTATAAACTGCGAAAAGCATGATTTTTACTATATTAAATAAAAAAAAGATTTTGCACTAATAAAATAAATGCTGCCAAAAGCAGAAAGCTGGGAAACAATCTTCACAACCAGGAATTCTGATAAAGGTCTTATTTCTTAAGTATATAGATAATTGCATCAAATTTACAAGGTCACAAGTTATTCCCCAGTTTATAAATGGTCAAAAGTTAAGAACAGACAGTTTTCAAATGAAGAAATTAAAGCTATATATAATCATATGAAAAATGCTCCAAATAACTATTAATTGGAAAATGCAAAATTTTTATGTAAACCTTATTTATTTCAGATTACAATATTTATAACCACTAATAGACCACAAAAAAAGATAATCTCAATTTATTTTCTAAAAACCATTGCAGAGAATGCAGACATATTGCTGAATGTAATAAGAACATCTCCACTGTCACAACCTTCATGTATGCACACATATCCCTGTGCACATATCAAAATTCATACATAATATATACACACATATATGCATATATATATTTGTATATAAAAGGAAAGCAGTATAGAGGATGACAAAAATGAAAAATTATGCATAAAATGTGAATTAAGCTTTCAAAAATGTTATCAAACACATAATAACTCAGAAATTTAATGTTTAATATTTCTGGATGCTGTAATAAATGATAAATATCATCAACACAATGAATCAATTATCTTGACTAACAAACAAGATACAAATTATACCAATATAGCAGTCATTTCAGAATCAGCTCTGGATTCATTGAGATCATATATTGATATAATGACTGAAATTTAAATGGTAGATTAAATGCAAGAACAATAATAAGATTTATCCTGCTTTGCTTAACAAAGTAGCCAGTTCTAATAGATGGAAAATGAACAATTTACTGCAGTGAAGAAATTTAAAGGACCCAGATTTCACCCATCAGAAGAATATTTATTTTCCTTGGGAAAAGAAAAAATCACAGAAGCTAAAGACAATATACTATTAGAGTACAAATTAATTTATAAAGCTTCATATAGGAGGATGAGAAAAGATTCCAAAGTGACAAAGTTAAGGAACAGAAAACATGCAAAGAACTTGTTTGGGAATGTAGTTAAATCAAAGTTTCCAGAGAGAGCATTTTTAAATGAAAAACAAGACATTACACATTACCTTTCCCTATTCATATTCCTGTCACCCCAGTTATTACAACATATGAAAACCTTTAATATAAGGAATTCAGATAAACTTGGGAAGACTTCTATGAACTGATACAAAGGTGATGTAAACTGAATTATGAATATTATAATAATCAACACAATAAAGTAAAAAGAAAATATAATAAAATATTATGATAAAAAAGACTTGATTCTATAGAACTGATGATGCAGCTTTCTTTACTTCTCACAATAGAGAAGTAGAACAGAGTGGGGAATACAGCAAATTGTGTTAGACATAACTAATGTGGTGACATGTTGACTAAGCTATACTACTTTGTCAAAAGGGATGAAAGTATTGATAAAGTGTAATTAGATATTAACAATGATATTAAGTAATCATTAATTAAATATATTTTAAGATGGCATAAACAACTGCAATCATATCAATTTGTTCCCATTTCTGTATTTTTAAGCTGTCTAATATTCTCAGATAAGGCATGACAAACCGTAAGCTGGTTTTCCAAAACAAATTTTATGGATACTACATTTTTTTCAGACTAAATATATCCCATCATAAGAATAAAAAGCCCATACAGTCTATTTTATTGGTTTATTTAAAGAAAACAATTGACCTAATAAATTAAAATGCAATCTTATAAAACTCTTTTTTTTCAGACAAATTACCCCAGGACACATTGAAATCTGAGCATAAACAAATCACATTTTATGTAACATGGGAATGTGAAGGTAAGAGAGATAAGTTATTAACTAAATGTTGACCTTAAGCAAAATATAAAAGGGGATGATGCAATTCTATAGAAAATGCTAAAAATATCTCATTTTGTATAAACACTACCTTCAAATTTTCTATTGAGAATGTTTCTAAATGTTCCTATTTTGGAGGAAATAGCAAATTATATTGTCCTAATATTGAGTTCTATTATTTTGAAAATTTTTCTCAATGAAGTCCACAGGAATATTAAAGAAATTCAACTAATTATTCTCTCAAGAAAAACATTTTACAGTCTATGACAGACAGTAATAAAGACTACCATATTAATCCATATAATGGTATATCTTGAACAGGTGATCCAAATGAAAAATAAGCTTGAATTTTTCTTTAATAAATTCGGGAGATGCTTCTGAACTGTATTGTAAAATATGCAAAGTGCTTCACAAGATTCCAAATTTGTTTTGCTTGCACAATAGATTGCTCATACCTGGAAGGTATTTTCCAGATGATTGTCTTGAGCTGCATGTCATGTGATTTAATTCCATTACCAAAAAAAAATCATGGCCATTGTGAATATTTAAATTATATTAGCAATAATGACTGGCATTAAACATGTGCTGGAAAAGATAATATTGAGAATATGTTAATTAACTATTCAATCAATAAGTACTTTTAAGCATCAACTATAAGTCAGGCATACCATAAAGAAAAAAAAAATGAAAGCATAAAGCAACTCTTGCTTACCCTCAAAGTAAGATGGGTGTGTAAATAGTGTTTTTTGAAAGCGAAGTCATATTGCTAAACATTCCTATATCCAAAAAGAAAAGCAAAAGTTATGTGCATCACATTTTCAGTTCAAATATCCTTCATATTCAGTTTACTCATTTTCCTATACATATGTGTTTACATACAGTGAGAGAGAGAGAGAGAGAGAGAGAGAGAGAGAGAGAGAGAGAGAGAGAGAGAGAGAGAGAGAGAGAGAGAGATCTGGGTCAGCTACAAGTATGTGCAATGTGCATATGTGGTTGAATATTATGAAGTCATATTTTGACTAATGTTACCAACTGAAACAGCAGATGGTGACATGAGTGATGCTAATCTTAAAGAAAGTTAGGGTCGAAAACCTTGACAGGACCAGTATTCATTCCCTTTTTACCTTAAAAATCTCCTAATTATTCAGTGTACCTCTTCTTAAACTGATTGCCTGTTTAATGTTTTGTCACTAAGAGAAACAGTTGCTATTTTAAAGTACATGCTTAAGGTATTCTATTATGGGCTAAAGGTCTACTTGCTACTAATAGCACAGATGGAGAATTGTTTAGTTGATTGTACCAGACTGAGATAACACTCGGAATTATGCATTCCCACATGCTTACTTGTCAGCCTTGTAAAACTCTGTATGGCAAGAGATAATCCTTTGATAAATCTATATTCAATTCCCATTCTTCCCAGATCCTACTTTAATCTAATATCAATAGGAAAGGTTTGATGTATTATTTTTAAAATAAGTATTGGATATATATTTATATTGTCTTCAATGTTACTTGTTCATTTTCATTAATTGAGGTTAGAATTACTTTCATTCTTTTAATTTGTCAGCATCCTATGACAATGTGACAAGATTCCTAAACATATGGCTCCAAGGAGACTATGTGTGAAGGTATTACTGTGACTGACACTTGAGTTTTAGGATCCCGGAAGGAGCATGGCATGGTGTATCAAGTGTGAATCAAATATCATCAAGCGACCCATATTGTTTGTTGTGAATACAAGCTCTAGCTCACAAAAAAATGAGCTCATACTAATGAGCTGATGAAATGCTGGATTATGTGGTATTCATATGGCTTACACAGAAGAGACAGCTGTTTGTGCCAATTGTATAGCAAAAGCCTGAACAGCAGCCAAAAGAATGAAAACCAAGTCATACTTCAAGGCAAATCAACTGTTGCTCAGAAACCTCTGTCTCATAGGACAATGTACTTACTTGACTATATTCTGGAGTTATCTGATACTACAGATTTCAACCTCCAGATGTATGAAGAAAATGTGTTTTCAAGTTTGTGCAGGCTAACTATATCTAACTATATTTAATTTAAATCAACAATTTGCAAATTACTCTGAAACATGTAACATGAATATTTCATATATCTGTTGATTTATTTGTTTATTTGATCTGGATCTGTGATTTTATGTGTCAGTAACTTTGAAAGTGGGAACCCTCTCTACCAAAAAATGAACAGTCACTGAGTTGTAACTAAGACTTAGTGAGTTGTTGGGGATACTGGGATGTTAAAAGACCTGCTAAGATGTCTTAGAGGGAGAACATGAATCTAGATATTTATTTTTTTAATCTTTGAGATTAGGACGCTATTCTAAGCTTTCTGCCACCCTGTCTAAAAGCATCATCATCAACTTCATCATCACTAGTATTTACATATTGCTTTATATTTTGCAAATATATTAAAATTTAACTCTTTATCCTCACAACCACGTAGGGAATTAAGTGCCACTAACATTTTAACCCATGAGGAAAAAGAGGTAGACAAAGATTAAGTGACTTTCTGGTTTCACAGAAATTTCTAAGTTTGTGTAAAACTTGTCTTTTTGATTTCAAGTCCAATATTCTATCTAATATTCCACCTAATTATCTCCAATAATATAAACTACAATATCGCAACTATATATTTATAATGAATGGTTCTTTATGTGTCTAAAAATGTATATTTTTAACATTTGGTGAGTTAAGCAAAACAAAAAAAATCAATCCCAGCTGATGCTTCAAAATGCTCAGTAAAGATATATGATAGAACAGAAAATTTAATAAAAATTTAAAATACAGCAATCAGTATTTGAAAGTCAATAGTTTTTCTGAAGAAAATAGAATAAATATTTTAATCTAATGTTAATAATAGAGGATTTTTTATTTAACTTCCATGACCAATGGAAGGTTCTTCAGCTCCTCTTTTCAATTTTGAAATTTGGAGAGAAATAAGACCAAACTTTTCAAAGCTTCTAAAGCTATTTTAATACCTGGTAATGATAGCTCTATTTGGTTATTGCAAAGAAGATTTAATATTCTTAGTTTATTGTCAAATTTTAACTCAGTTGTTCCTGACACTATCTTTGTTTTTTATCCACTGTGTCATCCAGTGCATATATGAATTGTTATTGATTAATGACAAATTAACAATCTCCTTTTGTCAAACATTTGATGGTGACATATAAATCATTCGATGAATAATTCTTCATTGTTGATACGCTTCATTCTAATTCATATTCACAATGTGTCTATCCATTTCCATTAGCTTCATTCAGTTGTTTATTATTCTTTGAACAGTAAGGCTCTTTTAAATGAATTTGTTATTTATATGTAAGGCTCTGTATAAAGAGTTGAAAGGCTTGATGAAATCAACATAATATCATTCACAATCAGGAGCATTTGGAGAACCTCATGATGTAAGCATTCACTTTTCTATTTGTACTCTTTGTTGGATTTCCTCCTTGATAGAGTAAGTGCATGGGATAAATATACATGTAAACTATGAAATATCATCTCACTCCTCTCAGATTAGCTAAGATGATAAATAGGAAAATGATCAATACTGGGGAGTTTGCAGCGCTGGCACAGTTGTGAAGTGCTACAACCATTCTGAAGAGCAATATGGAGCTATGATCCCGATGGTTTGACTCAGCAATTTCAGTTCTAGGCCTATATCCAGAGGAAATCATAAAAAAATGGGAAAGCCCTGATCTTCCAAAATATTCATAGCAGTTCTTTTTATTGTGCCAAAGAATTGGACATTGAGCAGATGCCCATAAATTAGGAAATGATTTAAAAAGTTAGGGTATATGAATATTATGGAATACTATTGTTCTTTAAGAAACCATAAATGGATGGACTCTAGAAAAGCATGGAATGAATTACAGGATATGATCCTGAGCGAAGGGAGCAAAACCAAGAGAACTATATACATATTAACAGCATAGTGAGATGATCAACCATGATGGTTTTAGGTGCTCTCAGAAGTTCAGAGAGCTAGGACAAATCTATTAGACCACCTTAGGATAATGCTATTCCCATTCATCCAAAGGAAGAAAACAAAACAAACCAAAAAACCCTTCAGAAACTAATGAAAAGTGCTTTTACTTTTTAAAAATATTTTGTTTGTTTCCCAGGTATATACAAGTTTAGTTTCTTCCTATCACTTTTAGGGAAGATTTTGAATTTCACACAATTTCCCCCACCTTCCCTTCCATTCCCCCCACAGAAGGATGTCTGATAATCTTTACATTGGTTCCATGTTATACCTTGATCAAAATTGAATGTGTTGAGAGAAACATCATATACTTGAGGAAAAAATAAAATATTAGAGATAGAAAATTTATGTAGTGCATAGGACAATTTTTTTACATTGAAGGTAACAGTCCTTGGTCTTTGTTTAAACTCCACAGTTCTTTCTATGGACACAGATGGTATTCTCCGTTGTAGATACCCTAAAATTGCCCCTGATTATTGCACTGATGAAATGAGCAAGTCCATTAAGATTGATCATCCATGCCAAGTTGCTATTAGAGTGTACAAAATTCTGACTCTGCTCATCTTGTTTATCATCATTTCATGCAAATCTTTCCAGGCTTCTCTGAATACCCATCCCTCCTGGTTTCTAATAGAACAATAGTGTTCCATAACATACATATACCATAATTTGTTCAGTCATTTCCCAAATGATGAGCATTCATTTAATTTCCAATTATTTGCTACCACAAACAGGGATGCTATGAATATTTTTGTACAAGTAAGGTTTATAGCCTTTTTCATAATCTCTTCAGGGTATAACCCAGTAGTGGTGTTGCTGAATCAAAGGGCTTTTTTAGTTGCCCTTTGGGTATAATTCCAAGTCGTTCTCCAGAAAGGTTGGATGATTTCACAGCTCCACCAACAATGTATTAGTGTCCAAGATTTCCCACATCTCTTCCAACATTGATCATTTTCCTTTCTGGACATATTGGCCAATCTTAGGTGTGTGAGGTAGAACATCAGAGATGTTTTAATTTGCATTTCTCTAATCATTAAAGATTTAGAGCAATTTTTCATATGACTATGGATCACTTTGATTTCCTCATCTTCAGATTGCCTCTAAATATTCTTTGACTATTTGACAGTTGGGGCACGACTAGATCTTTTGCTTTATTTTCATTTAACTCAGTTCTCTATAACTTTTACAAATGAGTCTTTTGTCAGAAATACTAGTTGTAAAAAATTTTCCTAATTTATTACATTTCTTTTGATCTTGGTTATGGTGATTTTGTTTGTACAAATGTCTATTAATTTAATGTCTTTCACTTTTAAAAATTATCTCATATATTTCTTTTCCTTAATTCTAAATCTTCATATTGAATATCACTAATCTGTAAACATGTTTCCACACAAATGTGTATGTACAATATTAAACTGATTGTTCACCACTGAGGATAGGAGGGTTGTAAGGGAGGGTGCAATGAAATTTTGCAACTTAAAAGTATGCATATACATATGGATGAATGTTGCAAAATTTTAATAACAAGGATTTGGAAAAATAAAATATACAAAAAATATTTCTTTCATCTTTTTTAACTTCCTACTTGTTTATTTTGTGTTTAGATTTATCTAGTTATGAGAGAGGGAGGTCAAGGTCCCCCATTAGCAAAGTTTTGCTGTCTGTGTCTCCTTGTAATTCATTCAGCTTTTAATCCAAGAATTTGAATGTTATAATACTAGAGCCATGCAAGTTTCATAATGATATAGCTTTATTATCAAGGGTACTTTTTAAATAAGATTTAGTTTTTGTCCTTATCCCTTTTAATGAGATATATTTTTGTTTTTGTTTTATCTTAGTTCAGGATTGCTACCTCAATTTATTTTTTATTTCAACTGAAGTATAAAATGTTTTGCTCCAACATCTAACCTGTGTGTATATCTCTTTACTTCAAGCGTGTTTCTTATAAACAACAACAAAGGTTCTGCTTTTTCATCCATTCTGTTATTCACTTCCTTTTTCTGGGAGCTTATACCATTTAATGTTAGGATTACTATTTTGTACTTCCATCCATGCTGTCTCCCCATTTATATTTTTGTCTTTCCTCTCCTCTTTCCCGCTCACCAAAGTTTTACTCTTTCTCCTTTGAGTTTTCTTTTAAAATTTAACTTATATCTTTATCTTCCCCTATTATCAGTCCCTTCTTCTTTTTTCTTTCCCTTCTCCCATCACCTTCCTTGCAGAGTAGGATAGATTTTTAAACCCATGTGGGAATATATCTTATTCCCTCTATGGGTCAAATCTATTGAATAGAATTTACTCAGTGTTCACATCCTCCCCTCTTTCCCTCTTAAATTTTAAATCTTTGTGTCTCTTCAACTGTAATATTCACAAACACTTCATAAGTGCTATTAATCAGGCACCAACAATTACAGCTTGATTAACTGATTGCTTGATAAACTCAAACTGTTACCAAAGTACCATCACAGCTTAATAGATTGATTGATTGTTTGATAAACAGCATTGCCTCAGAGTCACTAAGCACCCTTCCCTCCTCTGTTTCATTAAAAATACACTTTTCAAAAGTCTTGAATTACATCAAATTATAATCATGATTTACTTTACCTTACACACAATCCTCAAGAGTGAATGAAATATCTGAAATCAAATCATTTCATGAACTATTTGTACACCTCCCCCCAAACATACTTTCTCCCACACTTCAACCCCATCCACCTAGGGTACTTAATCCTTTCTTAAGTAAAGTAGGGATTGAGTCCAACCTTGACTTAATTAATTATAAGTGCTCTGCATACTGGGACAATTTGAAGATTTTACTTAAGAACTTTACAATTGATTGTCAGTTATGGGAGGCACTGACTCAAGACTGTCCAGAAAAGGTGTTAAACTTTGTGAACACAGCAGAATTAAGGTAGGTCAAAGAAAACTGAGACACATAAGTTTAGAGCAAATACCTCTGCTTTTCATCAGGGCTTTTTATCTCAATATAATGATGTCATCTTGGACCACTTCAATGTATAGACAAGGCCCAATCATACTCATATTTTCCATATCTCTTGAATTATACTTGACCTTTTACTTATCCTAAGATAGTAAAATTTTCATTTGTCAGTTTCCTGACTCCCTTCTCATTTTATTGCAATAATTATATTTAGAAATCTATAATTTTGTATAATTATATAAAAGTTATATCTTCCCTTTTAGGGTTGTACTCAATTTAATGGATTTTAATAATATTTTGTTATGTTTTATTTTTTCCTTCCATTTTCCCTTTTCCTTTTTATGCATCTATTGAGTCATGTATTTGGAGATTGATTTCTCAGTTCAGTTCCTATCATTTTGTCAGGAAAATTTGGAATTCTTCTATTTCATTAAATGTTAATTTTTTCTCCTGATATTATTACTCCTGATTATATTTCCCCTGATATGCTGAATTTTGCAGGGTAGTAAATTATTGGTTGTAATCCCAGATCCTTTCCCCTCTCATATATGGTAGTCAAGGTCCTCTGGTCCTTCAATGCTGAGATTATTAGGTCCTTTGCAAGTAGGATTGTGTCTCCTTTTGTATTTAAATTGTTTCCTTATTATTGCTTTTAGTATTTTCTCCTTTATTTGAGAGTTCTGGAATTTGATTATAACAGCCCTTGGAGGTTTTATCCTAGGGACTCTTTCTGGAAGGATTCTGTGAATTCTTTCAATGGCTATATTGTCTTCTTTTTCTAGCAGATTTGGACAGTTTCCTCTGATAATTTCCTGCACGATATTTTCCAGGTTCTTTTTTTTTATCTGGGCTTTATGGTAATACAATGATTCATAAATTTTTGCATCTGGATCTATTTTCTATGAGCTTTGTTTGTCCTAAAATTTATTTTACATTTTTGTCAATATTTTCAATCTTTTTATTTTGTCTGATGGAATCTTATAGTCTTGTAAATTCACTGGCTTCTATTTGTTCAATTCTGAATTATAGGGTTTTATTTTCTTCAATTAACTTTTATGTTTCCTTTTCTACTTGTTATTTTTTCTTTCATGACTTTCATTTCTTTTACCCATTTTTCTTTTTCCTCTCTTCTTTGATTTTTAAATTCTTTTTAAGTTCTTCTATGAGATTTTGGATTTGGGTCCAATTCATTGACTCTTCTGAGACTCCCCCTATGAGGAATTTTTCACTGATTTCTTCTTCTGAGATGGCAATGGTATCATCTATATCTGAACGTAACTATCTATAATGAGTGCTCTTTTACCTTTTCTGCTCATCTGTGTTGTTTTAGCTCTGCTCCTGGAGCAGAGGGTGTATAGATCCAAGCTTTTTATTCTGGGTCTGGGGTCTGATCCCTGGCTTGTCATTGACCAAGATGTTGCCTATACTGTTCAGACTATTGCAGAGGTTTATTTCCTCCTTTATGTCCAGATTCTGCCTATGCAGTTATTTGTTCCCAACCCAGTCCTGTGTATTCAATAAAATGAAAGATTCAAGCCTTTGGAAATAAGAACTCACCATTTGACAAAAATTGCTGGATAAATAGAAAATTAATTAAAAAATAAATACTAGGCATATACACAGACTGTATACCAAAATAAGATCAAGATACATAAATAATTTATATGCAAATATTGATTGCATAATGAATTAAGGGAGCATAGAAAAATCTTCTTGACAGGACTATGAATAAGGTTTGAACTTAGGAACAAACAATTGTTACAGTCATCACTAGAAATAAAGTAGAAAATGTTGTTTATATGAAATTATAAATTTCTGAATGTAATTATTGCAACAAAAATGAGAAGGGAGTCGTGATATTGATGAAGAAAATTTTACAGCACATTTCCCTGATAAAAGACTCATTCACAAAAAAAGGGAACTGAACCAAATTCTTAAAAGCATAAGCTATTTCCTAGTTGATAAATGGTCAAAAGATATGGACACAAAATTTTCAGATAAAGAAATTAGTGCTGACTAAAGGCACAAGAAAAGTCATTATATTTTAGAGAAATACCAATTATAAGTCTGAGATACTATCTTACAAGAATCAGATTGACTAATATGACAGAGAACAATAATAACAAATCCTTGAGTGGATTTGAAAAATTGGAATACTATGCAGTGCTGATGGAATTGGGAAAAGATTCAATCATATTGGATAACAATTAGAACTATGCCCAACATGCTAAAAATATGCTTACTCTTTGCCTGAGCAATAACACAACGTGTTCTGTATCCAAAACAGATAAAAATGGACAAGTATATATACATATATGTATATATATATATATATGCATCTATAATAATTCTTTTTATAGGAGTAAAGAATTGGAAATTGAGAGAATGATCATTAATTGTGAAATGATTGAATGATTTATTGTATATGATTGTGATAGAATACTATTTTCCTGTAATAAATAATGAGCAGGATGATTTTCTAAAAAGAACTGAGAAGAAATATATACTAATGCAGAGAGCAATGAGTAGATTTAGGGGAATATTATACACAATAATCTAATATTGCTTGATTTTTCAATGGTTGGGGGTGGGAGAGAAGGAAAGCAGATATTTTTTTCACTGAGATGCGAAAAATATATATATATAAAATTTGCTTATAATTGGGATATAAGTAATGAAATAAATAAATTATATTTTAAAAATGGATATATGACTGTGACTTTTTAGGAGCTACTCGGCTGGGCCAAAAGTGATTGTTTGTCCTCATTAATCTCTGTCTCTGTCCTTTAGTTGCCTTTGGCATTTACCCTATTTTCATTAATCCATGGTTACATGAACTCTTCATTAGGTAAACTAGCATCCCACAGCTTCAGTTCCCACTTCACATCCCTAATGAGGAGTTAAACTTTTTGCAATAGATTAAGTGATTCACCCTAGCAAAGGGGCACTGAGAGAAGCAAAAAGATAGTCAAAATTAAACATTTTTGCAGGTGTTGAACTGGACATTTTTTTTCTTACTAAGAAAGGAATATTAAATACAAAAGAATTATTGCATTAGTCAAGAACTGGAATTACATCCCAGAGTAATCTACTCAGCAATACTGAGCATGATTTTTCAGGGGGAAAAAGTATGTAATGAAATTGAGATATTTCAAACATTCCTGATGAAAAGAATAGAGTAGAAGATAAAAATCTGGCTTTAAAAAACAAATATGAAAGAGGAAATCACAAGTCTCCATAATTTGGTATATCTAAATAACAGGACTTCTCATTGGATGTTTTCACTTTTTACTAACTTTGAGTACAAGAAGACTAATATAAAGTGCGGTCTTCCTAGTTTTTTTTTTTTCTCTTTGTAAGAAACGTTTTACTTCTCTTGGCTGTTTTGTTCACTATATCTGGGCTACTAGCTAATACCTGGCACTCAATTATCCATACAATAGAGGATTCCTAATGTCTTTTTATGTAAAGCAAATGAAAGAAAACACAAGTATGAGATTGCCTCATCCCAAACATAGGCTCCTCAGAAGGACATGTGTTCACATGACACTGGTAGTAATTTTTATCAATGCTACTACCTGCGCTCGATTTCAGAAAAGTAGCATGACCCAAAGGCAAAGGGGAGGGTGTGTTTGTGTTTGTGTGTGTGTGTGTGTGTGTGTGTGTGTGTGTGTGTGTGTGTGTTTGTGCATTTGTGCAAAGTGGGAATTGTTCTTTTAAGATAGCCATGGCATTACAGCTCAGCAGGCACTTAAAATGTGTGCTACTGACAGACAGGAATCAATAAAAAAATACCTGTACTTGTTATGAAGAAAGAAAGAAGGGTTCCTTAAGAAGATGCTACACTACTGCTACACTCACATTTGTCTAGCTCAGTGTGACTCCTTTCATTTTTATTCCGGATACAAAATTTGTGCAGATTCTTGTTTTGCCTTTCTTACCCTCCTGATTCAGTATCCACCTCATCTCTTAAGTAGAGATTGACCTTTCATCATTTGATGCATTTTCTTCAAAATATATTTGCTATGTTTGTTAACACTATACTCTTTGTTAACACTGTGCTAATGCTGAATTGGCATGGAAAATGTTAGAGTTATATGATATTGTCATACTTTACCGCAGACAAAATTCTTTTTTGGACATGGATACAGTGAAATGGTTAAGATTATGTTTCTCTTCCCCCCTTCCCTGTACCTAGGTTAATTTATTGCAAATATGCATGAACAAGTCTTTGCAAAATTGATTTTCAAGGAAATTTCATCCTAAGATAAATCTTGACTTATATTCATGATAATGGTGGCATATTATCCTAATGTTTCTTTGCTTTATTTAGAGTCCAATACTTAACAATTTTGATCAGTAAAATATAAAATGCGACTTGATGGTTTAAGAATAATTTCTCCATATCATCCTATAAGATAATCTTCCTTATGGATATATAGTCAATAATGGCTGTTCCAAACCAATCCTTATAAGTAAGGACCTGTGAAGGTCATGTTGGTTCAAGTTAGAGAAAGCTCACAAATTCATAACCAGTATGTCTACTAAATGTCCTCTATCCATCATAAACATTGTCTCTGCTACTACATTTAGTTCAAATTCTAGCAACATGTGTAGCATTTTAGCATGTCTCAGGTTAACCTCAGAACATTTCCAGTTCTTTTGGGACTACAATCCTGAAACTTTTTTAGCAATTTGTTACTGCTATGAGAAAGGGGCATAATATTTTGCTGCTTACTGTGACGTGATTCAAGAACAATAGATGTATAGTATAGGGCATACATCTATAGGCAAAGCTTCCAGAATTGGAGGGTAAATAAGTAAATCAGTCAATCCCTCACTCCCTCACTACCAAGTTGTCTTCAAAACACAAGACTTGTGTTTTAGTCCATGCAATTATACAGCCTAATCAGTCTAAACAGCTTATTTGCCTTTTACTTAGTTGTCAGATAAATATTCTTTTCTGTCTTACCACACCTCACATCATTTTTATCTCTTACTCAGGTCATTTTTTTTTATTTTGGTCATGGTTTTCAGGATGTCCCCAAATTTTTAAATTATCTCTCTTGTATCTATTTCCCAGGTACGTTTACTTTGCAATGAAATATTCTATATTGTATTCTATTTTATTTCATTCAATTAGTTTTGCTTTTTTGCTTCTTGATTTCTCACAAAGTCATCAGCTTACATTTGCTCAATTTTGTATTTGAAGGAATTATTTTCTTCAATGAGTTTTTGTACCTCCTTTTCCATTTGATCTACTATTCTCTAGAGGGAGTTTTATTTTCCATTTTTTTAAACCAGTGAG
This sequence comes from Macrotis lagotis, assembly GCF_037893015.1. Taxonomy (NCBI): domain Eukaryota; kingdom Metazoa; phylum Chordata; class Mammalia; order Peramelemorphia; family Peramelidae; genus Macrotis; species Macrotis lagotis. The sequence goes on along the minus strand of NC_133666.1, from coordinate 199,264,923 downwards.
CATTTATGCCTCTTTTTTCATTTGGTTACTTTTGCCTTTCAAGACATTCTTCTCCTTAGTTTTTGGATCTCTTTTACCATATGATTTAGTCTGGTATTTAAAGTGTTATTTTATTTGGTAATCTTTTGAGTCTACTGCTGACTTATATTTATGATTTCCTTGCAACACTCTCATTTCTCTTTCCCCCTTTTTATAGTCAAAGTGAAAGGATAGAAGTGCAACAGCAGAGATATTTTAATCTATATGTCTGTAACTAATAGTGATTAGACCATTTTTTTCCTTATGAACAGAGATAACATTGATTTCTTCATCAGAAAACTACTTTTTCATGTATTTTAACAATTAATCAATTGGAGAATGATTTATTCTTACAGATTTTATTCTATTCCAAACACACACATATAATTATAGATTGAGGAATGGTTAAATATAAAGAAAGATAGATAGATAGGGAAAATATACATATATGAGGAACAAATATATATAAACACATACACATACTTATAAGCATTTGTATATATATATATATATACATATATATATATATGGTGAATATATTTATGAACAGAATCAAATTTAAACTATCATTCATACGCATATCAGATTTATTCCTGTTTCATAATCTTTCAATTATATGTACACACATGCCTACATGTGTGTTGATGCATATATATATGTTATCTATCTAACTGTATTAGAAAACTTACTGTGAATTTTTTCTCAATTTTCTGTTTTATTTTTTATCTTGACTCCATTTTTCTTCATACCTTTTTCAAAAAGTTTACTATAACAAAAACTATCTGTTTTACACTTTGAAATGCTCTCTATCTTTTGCTTGATAATACAGTCTTCCCTAATATATAGATATGATAGGTTAACTAGCCCATGACTCCCTAATTTACCCATGGTATTACACTTTATGTCACAAACAAGACTTCATCTTTCAATTCATGAAAAATGCCTCTACTTATTATATATATAGTCCATACTTAGTTTCTTCTAAAATGTTTTCTAGCTTTCCAAACCGTTCTGAAACAGTTGAGCTTTGTCCTCAAAATTGGATCTCTTAATTTATCAAATTCTATATTAGTATGGTAATTTATTATTGTGTATTTTTGACTTAATCTGTTTCATTAATCTAACACTGTATGTCTTGGAAAGTGCCAGATTATTTTGATGATTATAGCTTTCTAGTAAAATTTGAAATCTGGTTCTGCTAGGAATTTCCATCTTTTTTTAAATTTATTCCAGGGATACTCTAGAACTTCCATTCTTCCAGATAATTTTTGTTAATATTTTCCTAGCTCTATAAAATGCAATTTATTTTTGTAAAAATTGCTTGAGGTTGCAAAAATTTAGGTTAGGGAATGGATTTTTTTTTCCTTATGAATTTTTATATTACAAGTCTGAGGCCAATTCCCCAACTGATAGTCAAAGGATATGAGCAAGATGTTTTCAGACAAAAAAATCAAAGCTATTTAGGGCATGTGAAAATATGCTCTAAGTCACTATTGGTTCAAGAAATACAAATTGAAACAACTTTGATGCTATCTCACACCTAGACATAGACCATATGACCAGAAAGGAATTTGACAGTGTAGGAGAAGATGTGGGAAATTGTTATACTTATGCACTGGAGGTGGAGTTGTGAACTGTTCTAAACATTCTGGGTAACAATTTGAAACTCTACTCAAAAACTAACTAAATGAATCATGATCCAGCAAGCTCATTAATAGATTCATTCCAAAGTGATCATTTAAAAGAGAATAAGCACCAACAATTCTTATTGCAATATTTATAATAGCTCCTTTTTGTATTGTTATAAAACATGAAATTACAGTGTGCTGTTAGTGATTAACATTATTTGGTGTGAGATAATTTTATAAATACATAACCTGAATAATTCTTCCCTAAAAGGTCTGACCCCAATAAGATTTTTAAGGGAAAAAATGAGAAAATCCTAATGTTGTTTATGTGTGATATACAAGATATTTCTATTATTAATGTTTTTTTTACCAGAAGAAGGATTAATTTGGTAGAGGGAGAAGTGGGAAAGTGTTTTGAGCATATATACAGTTCCTAACATTTCTCACTTCATTTTATAATCTAATAACCAGTGACAGTCTTGACAATCCCTATAACCAAGTAATTAGTTTGGAGGGGAAAGAAGAAAGTGAAGAAATAATGATGAAGATGACAGTGTTCTCTCTCTCTCTCTCTCTGTCTCTCTGTCTCTCTGTCTCTCTGTCTCTCTCTCTCTCTCTCTCTTTCTCTCTCTGTGTGTGTGTGTGTGTGTGTGTGTGTGTGTGTGTGTGAAAAGGAAGTTTAAGTACAGCACTCTAATTAGTTGCTCTGAGGAATATGATACTTAGTATCATATCTGCCCAATAATTCTCCTGTATAACTGAGTAAAACTGAAATATCAGTCAAAATGGTAAGACAAAAAATGTTGTTCAGCCCTTTTCCATCATGTTCTAAACTGTTTCCTTATTCATATTTTCCTAGCAACTAAATTATTTCCTTTTCCCCCTTCAGCTCATTTTGTAGATGAGGAATCTTATTGAAATAGGGTCAAGTTTAGCAAGTGTCTGATGCCAGATTTGTACTCAAGAAGTTGAGCCTTCCTGACTGCAGGACTGGTACTTTATCCATTATGCCTCTTAGCTTCCCTTGAAAACCAACAAACAAACAAACAAAAAAACAAATAAATACAACATTTTATTAAAAATTGCTACCTTTTTTAGTTTTTTGCAGTCATATAAATATTTGTATAAATTATTTCTTGAAAGCAATTTTTTGTATCTGGAATTTTCAGAACAAGAAATTTAACTTTACATTTAAGACAGAATGAAAATATTACTATTAAAAGCACTCCATCCTGATGAGGAGTTAACATATACCAAAGTGAGTGGTGTGCTGTTGTGAAGAGACATAATAGTTTGTTCTTTTTGTTCTGTTTTAGATTTGATTTTTCTCCAAGAAGTGAATGTAAATAACTTGCTAAGATTTTTTTTTTACAATTCTGTTTATTATTGAAATCTATTCATGGCTAAATTTGGAAATAAAGATTCTATGACTAGGGCCATTTGTTGTTGAAATTTCCTTAAAATTCTTCAAGAAAAATAGATTACATGAATGAATAAATGAATAAAGAATATATATTGTGATGTTAGCCATTTCATTTTTAAAAATTATTAAAATATCAAAAAATAGAATAGAATGGATGATAATGTTGAAAATAAAATACTTCCCAACATATAAAGGTTTAAATTTCAATGGTATTTTAATATATATTTATGCAACTATCATACTTCAAAATTATTTAAGTTCTAAACAAGATCTTCAATATATTTATCTTTGTCGGTGCAGAAAGACTCTTTTTGAAAACATTTTTATCATCCCTGATACCAAGACAAATGAGATGAATAGCAGGTAATATTTTCAGGTTGCTACATTTTCATAATGGGATATTAGAGCAATTTTTGTGAATAGTTGCAGATGCGTGAGTATTACATAAAATATTATGCCATAATAATAATTAATAACCACTTATTAAATGGTTAATATGTATGTGGTATTGTGCTAAATGTTTTGGTTATGAAGACAAAAGTGGATCCCACTACTTTCAAATGGTTTACATTTTATCACAAATAACTTTCTCTGTGTATTGACAGTGTTTTCCTATTAATCATATAATGTGATGGTATTGAATTGTTTACATTATTTCCTAATGTAATTAATATAAATATTTTGCATTTGTATTAGTAATAATGACACAGGTCAGAAACCACATCTGAAAAGAGGTTTCAATTCCCAGCAATGATCTCTTTAATCTTTTTTCCCTTACTAAAGTATTAGCATTTTTCTTATTAACACAACAAAATGTAGCTTTGTGTATGAGGTTGAAAAAATGGAAATACTAAAAGGTCATTTTTTTCAAATTCTTGAAAGAACGAATTAGGTCAATTATAGTAAATTTTAAATTTTTTATATAAGGATAAATTATGAGGAAATTCTTTAGGACAATGTATATAGTTTCTGAATTGTACAATAAGCATTTTTTCTAATCAAATAGGAAGGAAAATCTATTTTTGAATAACCATTAAACCAAAAGAAATAATGTTATTTAGCACTTAGCCTTTTCAAAGATTTGCTACATTCCAATCATTGTGCTAGACAACAGGCATGCAAGAAACAAAAAGGGGAGTCCCTATCTACAATAATTTGACTCCATTTCTTCATATAAATATATACAAAATAAATGCAAAAATTTTTTGAGTGAAGATAATATTGCAATTTAAACTACTCTCATATTTTGAGGATTTCCTATAATTATAATTACTACTAAAAATCAAGATTTTTGAAGATGATTTTTCTACATATTGACACTTCTTCACAGCTATTCAGATGACTAAGAATTTTGGAAAATTTAATATTCCATGTTTTTCCTGTAAGTTGATGAACAAAATAACATTGCAAAAGACAAGATGCAGAATTAACACCTTTCTTCCAATAAGGCATCCAAAGAAATATGGTAAAATCACAAATGACTACTTAATAAGTTTAGTCAGAGAAGAAATTTGTTTGAAAATCTTCTAAGTATAAACATCAACCAAGGAGCATAAAAGTAAATATGGTGTAAAAAGGTTTACAGCAAAATTATCAATGAGAGCTTCCATCAAGTTGAAAATAGCAATGATATTTCATTTAGATGGAGATTTCTCCAATCACTATTCTATGATTTTAAGCTGACTTCAATTAGATTTTTTGCTGAGCATCAATGAGTTTAATGGTTATTCAAAATAAATTTTCCATCCAAATTGATAATGAAAAAATGTTTATTGTACAGTTCTGAAATGTATTTAGAAATCTCATTGAACTAGGCCATAAATCTTTCTTAAGCAAACATTGAAAAATGAAAATGAGATTACATGAAAAACTAGATTAAGAAAATAACATATTACTTCCAAAGATCCTGAGCTCTTTCCAATGACAAAATCCCTTTTTTCCTAAAATATAATTTCAGTGACATATTTCTAACTCCTGTATGAAAGAATAAAAAGCAAAATGAAATTTTCAGTATAATTTAAAACATTTTCACAAGGATAATTTATTTATAATATATGCTGATTGTTCTACATCTACAAATAAGTGAAACATATGCCTTCTGATACTTATTTAAGAGGGCCCTGATCATAATAATTTAATTGCTTTCAATTTCATTGATTTTATTGTTCTTTCTATTGATATTTTTGTAACTATAGTGTATATTGTTTTCCTCATTCTTGTTTTCTTCATTTTGCATGAGTTTATATGTTTTCTAAAGCTTCCCATAGATTTATAAGTTTTATTATTTCTTATATAACAAAAAACATTTCTACCATTAAGCATGTTTGCAGGAACAACTATCAATTCCTTTGATCACTTGGCATGTTTATGGTCTACTTCTGACTACAATGAGATAAAGGTCTGAAAGAGCTTTGCATTTTTTAGTATGATCTTGAAAATTGCCTGTAAAGCAGAACTATTTAACCCACAACAGAATGAAGGTAAGATTATTTGAGAGACCCTGAAAGATCCTTTCCATTCTGTATCATCAGCAGCAGGAGGTACAGAGAACAGTGAAAATTAAAAGAAGATATCTTATAACGTAGAATCAAGATAATGTTGCAGTCAGTCTAATGAAGGTAAGAATTTTCATGAAGCATTACATGATTCCAACAAGGAGTATAGAAGGATGGGCTATCTACATCCCCAATATGATAACTAGTACAGTAGGTCTCCATGTGTGACCTTATGCCAAATACTAGGATTAACACCTCTAGAATTTTTTTTCCTGATCATAAGTGACTGAGATGTAACCTGAGTACTTGAGTACATGAGGAACCTGACATGAATGTGTTCAGATTTCAAGGAGACATTTGAATTTAAAGAGATTGGGAGGTACTGGGTTTAAAGAGATTAGCGTCACTCATACACAAGAAGTCAAATTGAAGTCTCATCATTTTAACTCCAGAGTTGTTAGGACAGAACCAATATAAAATTTCTAATGAGAGAATAGCACACTATATTATATTCTGATATTTGAACATTAACTTTGCATTTTATAGTAAAAATAATTATTGAATACTTTAAATTTTCCATTAGTTGGCAAACTATTGTGTATGAAAGTAAGTTATCTTTCCCATTCCTGAAGTAATTTAAATATTGACTTTCTCTTTTATTTACAATTTTGTGAATAGCTAGACATGAAACATAATGTAACCCTTAAACAATTTGTCTGCAGACCAATGAGGGAGTTCTCAATAAACCACAGTGTTGAGAGCAGGTAGCCTAAGCCCATTCATTAGAATCATGTTCCCTAGGGGCAGCTTGGTTGCACAGTGGATAGAAAAGCAGTCCTGGAGTCAGGAAGACTTAGGTTCAAATTTTACCACAGACTCTTAATAATTCCCGAGCTGCATGCCCTTGGGTAAGTCATTTAACCCTTTACCTTGAAAAAACAAAACAAGCAAAAAAACCAATGTTCCCCACACTCACATTACTGAATCAAGTTAAAAATCACATGACTGTCTATATAACAGAGGGTGACACAGTATCCCAGATCCTGCAGTGTTAGTAGAGAAGACTCTAAATACACTGTAATTTTCCATTAAATTCATGTAGCATGAATTGCTTAGTTATCCTCTAACTGATTGGACATATCCTTTTTAACACAAGTACAAATGAAGCTGAGTTATAGAGGTGATAGAGCTATAGAAAAGTATACATACATACATATATGTATGTATGTATAGCATACACTGTAGTTTATATCCTTCTCATCGTTTCTGGTTCTCATTTTATCTGCAGAGCTAATAAAGTTATCTATCTTCTTTCTAAGAGAAAACTTACATGATCATAAACAAAACTTAAAGTAGTTTTATATTTTCAAATTGAACAATCTTAAATAAGGGTGTGTTTTATGATGAACAGTTAAGAGTAACATTTTTAATTATCTGGTTCCCTTGAACTTGAATGCTACCCTAACATATTTTGGTATTTCATCTTATATATGTTGTTGTTTTTCTGTTGCTTTTGTTATTTTTGCACAACTAATTTTTTTCTGACCAATTCTCAGGGTACAAATGTCTAATAATACATATCATTAACTATTAACCATTCTGACCTTTAGTCAGATGATTCTATCAGAATGATGTAAGTGCCAGAAAGGGTTGCCAAAGACTTTAAAGTCTGTCAAGTGTAAAAATTGAAATAGTCTTTCCTGTATCTAAGGTCATATCCCCTTGGAAGCAGTGAATCTCATCACTTGTTGCTCCTGTTGTTCTTTCACAGATTTCAATTAGGAGCACCATTAAATTTTCCCTTGTTAAGAAATAATTGAGTTTTTAGTAAAAGGTAAAACAGAATTGAAAATTAAATTAATGCAATATCCAATAGCTTAATGAAGTGATAGAAAGAAAAAGGAAAGCATTTGTATTTATAAAATATGAGAATATTACACCAAAGTTTAATTGTAATCTAAAAAGGATTTCAGATAGTACACAGATAGTTACCTACAACTTTAATTGACTTTAAAAGGGAATGAAGCAACATAACTTTTAATAAAGTCTGTTTAACCAGAGAACTCTACATGTGACCACAGGAAAGCTCAAATAATTCAAAGCATGGAAAAGATAATCTATGAAGAGATGGAAAGAAAATGAGAGGCAGCATTGAAGGGAGAACCTTGAGAAAGGACAATAACTTTTAGAATTTCAATGATTGAAATTGACATTTATTTATCATTTACAATGAGATGACCCTGCTTCCTTTGTTATCACATTGTAAATGTGTGTGTGCATGTGTGTGTGTGCACATTTACATGTCTGTGTGTATGTCTGTGTGTATGGATGTGTTTGGATGTACACTACTTAGAGTGTTAGATAGCAGGCTAGTCTTACAAGACCTGGATTCAAGTCAAATTTGTAGCCTTTACTGATAATATGTAACTTGGATAAATCTCAATCTCTCAGTTCTAAAGAAAAGACCATTAATTATAGAAATAGAAAATACTGACCTATAGTTATCTCACCTTGAATATTCCTATATATAGGAAACCACAAATCCAGTCAATCTTTAGGACATAGGTGCATTCCCGTATATCTGTAAGACATACCTATAGTGTATATATATATATATATATATATATATATATATATATATATATATGTTATACATATAAAGTAGGTCTATACAAACTATGCTCATAGCTGAAAATGAATGTAATATATGTATACATTAAATATGTGAAATGTGTATGATATCTTGACATACTTACATAATATATACACATATATCTACATAGTGGCTTACTCATAGGCATGTAAACATGTATTCATTTACACATATTTTTATATAGCAAATAGAGGAATGCCCAGAGCATCCTTTTCAGTATACAGCCAAGTGTATAGTTGCTTTATAGTTAATGAAGCACCTGATTTCTCTTGGATTATTACATGTGACTCAGTTTAAAAAACAAAGCAAAACAAACAAAACAAGAAATAAAGGGGAAAAAAAACTTGGGTGCTTTTATTATAAGAAAATGATTCCTTCATTTGTGCCTGAATAAGAAGATAAAGTAATACATCTTTAAAAATTTAGTATATCACCAAAATTGACCATGTACCAGGAAAGAAAATCCTTTTAATCAAATTCAGAAGGGCAGAAATAGTAAATGCACAATACTCAGAATATGATGCAATAGAAATTGCATGTAATTAAGAGTCATGGAGAGAAAAATCAAAAATTAATTGACTTATGGAGGTAAAAGGTTGGAGCAAAATATATTTTGTTTCAGCTAAAGTGAAAAAAAGTTGGGGTAGTAATCTTTATATCAGAAAAGGCAGCTGCAAAAATAGATGGCATTACAAGAGATAAGGAAGGAAAAATATATCCTCCTAAAAGGTACTATAGACAATAATACTAAATATGTATGCACCCAATGGTATAGCATCCAAATTCTTAGAGGACAAGTTAAAAGAGCTATAGGAAGACATATAGAGAAACATTCTCCTAGTGGAAAACCTAGCCTCCCACTCTCAGATTTAGATAAATCTAATCATAAAATAAAGAAGAAAGAAATTAAAGAAGTAAATAGATTGCCAGCCAACCTGGACATGGTAGACTTATGGAGGAAATTGAATGGGGATAGAAAGGAATATACTTTTTTTGAAGTACATGGTACTTACACAAAAATGGACCATGTACTAGGACATAAAACCCTAATGATCAATTGCAGAAAGGCAGAAATAGTAAATACATCTTTCTCAGATCATAATGCAATAAAAGTCATATGTAATATTGGGCCAGCAAGATATAGCCCCACAATTAATTAGACAAAAAATAACCTCATTTTAAAGAAAGAGTGGATCAAACAACAAATTTTAGAAACAATTAAGTATTTTCTTCTAGATAATGACAGTAATGTACTCATAAATAAAAGCAAGAGTTGGCTTTATGAAAAAAATTGATAAAACTCTGATCAATTTGATTTAAAAAAGAAGAAAATCAAATTGCTAGTATCATAAATGAAAAAAGCTGAACTCGCAAAGAATGAGGAGGGAATTAAAGTAATAATTAGAAATTATTTTGTCCAACTCTATGCCAATAAATTTCTGAATCTTAGTGAAATGGACAAATATTCACAAACATATAATGCAGGTTAACTGAAGAGGAAATTAAATAACTAAATAACCCTATATCAGCAAAAGAAATTCAACAAGCCATTATTATAATCTTTAAGGAAAAAATATCCAGGGCCAGATGGATTCAAAAGGGAATTATATCAAAGATCTAAGGAAGAATTGGATCCCATTCTATATAAACTATTTGGAAAAATAGGTGAAAATGGAACTCTGCCTAATACTTTCTTTGACAGCAATATGGTACTGATACCTAAAACATGAAGAGTGAAAACAAGGAAAGAAAATTATAGACCTATCTCCCTGATGAATATAGATACAAAAATCTTAAATAAAATTAAAGTAAAACAATTACACTAATTACTGTTATGACCAAGTAGGATTTATCCAGGAATGCTGGATTCATTCAATAGTAGGAAAACAGGTAATATAATTAATTACAACAACAACAAACCTCAAACAAGGTCACAGACTCTCCAGAGAAAGCAACCAGCACCCCATACAAACCCCATAATGGAGAAATAGCACTCAGGGACCAAAATCTCTAGTACACCCTCATGGCCAGTTGGAAATATTATACTCAGTGAGTAAAGCCTTTAGGGATCCAAATACCAAAGCTCTGTGAACCAGCACTTCCCCTGCCCAAGGTCACAGCAGAGTGAAGAGAGGTCAGTGGAAAGGAGGGTTCATAGAAAAATTCTCAGAAGGAAAAGACCCTAACTCAAAGAGACCTAGAACTTCTGAGGACAATATGATCTGGTCTCCAATACATAAAGTCTTCCTTGAAGAAATAAGGAAGGAGTTCAAAAATCAATTGGAAAACAAATCCAAGAGAGGATTAACACCTTGCAACAAGAAACAAATCATTGGAAAACACTATTAGGCAAATACAAAATGAGAATAATTCTCTAGATCCTCAATTGGACAAATACAAAATGAGAATAATTTTCTCAGACCATCAACTGGGTAAAAACAAAAAGAAAATAATTCTCTCTAAACCTCAATTGGTGAAATGGAAAGCTATTTCAAAAATAGAATTGACCTAATGGAAAAGGAGTTGCAAATGGTAAATGAAGAAAATTCTTCTCTAAAAATAAAAATGGAGTCTTTGGTAGCTAATGACTTCATGAGACAGCAACAACCTTTAAAACAAAAAAAAAATGACAAAAATAGAAGAAAATGTAAAATACCTCATTAGCAAAACTACTGATCTTGAGAAAAGAGCAAGGAGGGACAACCTGAGAATTATTGGTCTTCCTGAAAACAATGAAGAGAAAAAAGCCTGAGCTTAATATTATAGGATTTAGTGATGGAAAATTACCCTGATATCATGGAACCAGAGGGCAAAATAGTTATTGAAAGAATACATTGATCCTCTCCAGAAAGAGATCCTAAAATGAAAACACCAAGGAATGTGGTGGCCAAATTCCAGAACTATCAGATAAAAGAGAAAATCCTGCAAACACCCAGAAAGAAACAATTTAAATATCAAGGAGCCACAGTAAGTATCATGCAAGACTTGGCTTCATCAACATTAAAGGATCAAAGGGCCTGGAACAAGATATTTAGAAGAGCGAGGGAGGTTGGAATGCAGCAAGAATCCACTATCAGGTAAAACTGAGCCTTCTTTTCCAGGGAAAAAGATGGATGTTTAACGAAATGGATAAATTCCAAAACTTCTTGATGAAAAGATCAGAGTTAAATAGAAAATTTCGACATCAAAGAAGAGGTTCAAGTGAAACAAGAAAAGGTAAAAAAAATGGGGTTAAAGAAAAAAAGCTACTATCTAATAAGATGAAACTGAATATATTCCATGGGAAAAGGATTTTCATAACTTTTTAGAATTGTATCTCTAACTGAGAGAATATACCTAGCCAAAAGAGATAGACACTTTGGACTTATCTCTGAGACTGCTATCCAATGGAATGAAATTGGCTACAGCCCTGCTTGGGAGAAAGACTCTAATAATTCTCAAGTATTGTAACTCAATTAGATAGAGTATAGTTCACCAGAAGTGATGGATACTCAGAATTTTCTATGACTCAGATAGAAAACAGATTTAAAAACACTTCCTCCTTTAAAAGGGAGACAGGAAGGAGACAGGAAGGAGACAGGAGGAGGGAGGGGATTGAATGGACAAATATGTATATATATAATATATATATATATATATATATATATATTATATATATATATATATATATATATATTAGGAGATACAAAAGACCTATGGTAATAAAGGGGAAGAAGGGAAGAGATGAGAAACTCCTGAATCTTCCTCACATCAGACTTGGCTTAAAGTTAACTTATACACACTGATTTAGCTTTAATAAACTTACCTTTAAAATATTAAAAGGGAGAAAAGGGGAGGGGGAGAAAAAGGGAACTAACAGAAGGAAGGTAAGAAGGGGAAAAGGGAAAGGGGAAAAAGGGGACGGGGTCGATTTGAGGTGATGGTATTCAGAAACTAAATATTGGGGAATGCAGATAAAGGGAAAAAGGGGAAAAATGGAAAGAGAGGGAAGATAGAATGGAGGGCAAAAAACAGTTAGTAATTATAACTTTGAATGTGAATGGGATGAACTCTTCCTTAAAACATGAGTAAATAGCAGACTGCATTAAAAACGAGAATCCTATAATATCCTGCTTACACCAAAGTCATTTGAAGCAGAGAGATACATATAGAGTAAAGGTAAACGTTTGGAGCAAAATATATTTTGCTTCAACTGAAGAGAAAAATAATGTGGTAGTAATCCTTGTTTCAGACAAAGCAACTGCAAAAATAGATAGCTTTAAAAGAGATACAGAAGGAAAGTGATTTCAATACTGAATATGTATACACCTGGTGAGATAGCATCCAGATTCTTAAAGGAGAAGCTGAAAGAACTACAGGAAGATATAGACAGCAAAACTCTACTAGTGGGACTCTCAGATTTAGATAAATCAAATGATAAAATAAGCAAGAAAGACGTTAAGGAGGTAAATAGATTGTTAGAAAACGTAAATATGATAGACTTTTGGGAGACACTGAATGAGTATAGAAATTAATATACCTTTTTTCTATCAAGGACATAGCAATTGTACAAAAATGGACCACATACTAGGGCATAAAAAGCTAATAATTAATTGAAGAAAGGCAGAAATAGTGAATGCATCTTTCTGAGATCAAAATGCAATAAAAATTGTATGCAATATTGGGCCATGGAGATAAAGAACCAAAAATATTTGGAAACTGAATAAACTCATTTTAAAGAATGAGTGGATAAAACAATTAATTTTAGAAAGAATTAATAATTTTATCCTAGATAATGACAATAAAGAAACAACATACCAAAACCTATGGGATTCTCTCAAAGTGGTTGTCAAGGGGATATATTTCATCTCTAAATGCTTACATGAATAAATTATAGAAAGAGGAACTCAATTAACATAATTTTCAACTAAGAAATTTAAAGAAAGGGGGTGGCTAGTTGGGGCAGTGGATAAACCCCCGACCCTGGATTCAGGAGTACCTGGGTTCAAATCCAGTCTCAGACATTTAATAATTACCTATCTGTGTGTCCTTGGGCAAGCCACTTAACTCCATTTGCCTTGCAAAATCCTAAAAAAATAGAGAAAGTATAAATGAAACCCCCAATTAAATACCAAATTAGAATTTCAAAAACTAAAGGAGAAATTAATAATATCAAAGGTAAAAACACTATTGAATTAATAAATAAAACCAAGAGTTGGTTGTGTGAAAAAAACAATAAAATTAATAAATCTCTGATTAATTTGATTTAAGAACAAAGAAAGAAGAAACCTAATTCCTAGTATCATAAATAAAAAAGGTAAATTCACCACTAATGAGAAGGAAATTAAAGAAATAATTCAGAATTATTTTGCCTAAATCTATGCCAATAAATTTGACAATCTAAGTGAAATGGATGAATATTTACAAAAAATATAAGATGCCCAGTTTATATGAAGAGGAGATTAAATGTCCAAACAACCCTTTATCAGAAAAAGAAATTGCACAAGCGAGAATGTAGCTCCCAAAGAAAAAATCTCCAGTGCCAGATGGATTCACAAGTGAATTCTACCAAACATTTAAGACAATTGGTTCCAATTCTATATAAACACTTTTGAAAAATAGATGAAGATGGAACTCTGCCTATCTCTTTCTATGACACCAATATTGTGCTGATACCTAAACTAGGAGGAGCTAAAATAGAGAAAGAAAATTATAGACCTTTTTCCCTGACTAATACAGATGCAAAAATTTTAAATAAAATATTAGGAAAACTACTGCAACAAGTTATCACTAGCATAATACATTTTGACCAGGTAGGATTTATCTCAGGAATTCAGGGTTGGTTCAATATTAGGAAAACTGTTAGTATAATTAACTATATCAACAGCAAACCAATCAGAAATTATATGATTTTATCACTAGATACTAAAAAAGTTTTTGAGAAATATGGCCTACTAAAAACACTAGAGAGTGTAGGAATAAATGGATTTTTCCTTAGAATAATAAGCAGTATCTATTTCAAACCACCAACAAGCATTACCTTCAATCAGGAGATGCTAGAGGCATTCTTAATAAGATCAGTGCTGAAACAAGGATGCTATTATCATCACTACTCTTCAATATCGTATTAGAACTGTTAGCTTCAGGAATAAGAGAAGAAAAATAAATTTAAGGAATTAGAATTGGGAAGGAAGAGAAAAGACTGTCACTCTTTGTAGATAGCATGATGGTATACTTATCACATATAAAACTACTAGAAATAATTAGCAACTTTAGCATAGTTGCAGGATATAATATATATTCTCATAAATCCTCAACATACCTATATATGACTCACAAGATACAGCAGGAAGAGTTAGAAAGAGAAATCCCATTCAAAGTAACCTCTGAAAATATAAAATACCTGGGAGTCTATTTGCCAAGGTAGACTCAGATACTTTTTGAAAACAATTGCAAAACACTTTACACACAAATTAAATCAAATTTAATTAACTGAACAAATATCAAGTGCTCATGGATAGGTAGAACTAATATAATAAAAATGACAATTCTACCAAAACTAAGCTACGTGTTTTGTGCCCTATCAATCAAAATTCCTAAAAAAATACTGTAATGAATGAGCTAGAAAAAGTTTTAAGTAAATCCATATAGAGAAATATAAAGTCAGGAATTTCCAGGGATTCAATCAAAAAAGTGCAAAAGAAGGGGGCTTAGCCCTACCTGATCTAAAATTATATTATGAATCATCAGTCATCAAAACTATCTTGTACTGGTTAAGAAATAGAGTGGTGGGCCAGTAGAATAGACTAAGTGCAATAGCAGGAAACAATTATAGTAATCTGCTATTTGAAAAACCCAAACCGTTCAGCTATTGGCATAAAAACTCTTTCTTTGATAAAAACTGCTGGGAAAATTGGAAAGTAGTATGGAAGAAACTTAGATTAGACCAACACCTCACACCCTATACCAAGAT